>NW_015551200.1:185713-212085 GCF_001515605.1 Sinocyclocheilus anshuiensis | reverse complement strand
CCCCCCCCCCCATCATGTATTTGATGCAGGAACGTCGCCCTACTTGTGCCCAGACTGTAGCCAGCGTTTCCAGTTCGAATTTCCCTTTTTGGCTCATCTAAGATTCCGCTGCACTAAGAGACTACAAAGTATGGCCAGCCCAGAGGAGGAGGCCACAGATGCCAGTGACCAGGCTAGTCTACCTCCTGCCAGGTCCAGTCCCAAACTGGGCCGATCTGATGGCTTCTCCAATCCCCAGGAAGGAAAGCCATCCACAGACTTCCATAATCTAGCCAGGGATTTGGAGAAAAACAGAACCAGTCCGCCGAGCGACAAAGAGGCCGAGATCCTGAGCGAAAACTCTGGAAAGCGCAAGTTCTCTGACATGGAGGACAGCAGGAACAGTGGATTATCTCGGCCTCCCAAGTCCAAAGAGGAGTTGGCCAACTCGGCGCAGCAGTACCGTGGAGCGTACGGTCTGGACGAGAGCAGGCGGGCTTTCTCGCCCTCTCTTTCAGAGTCGACGGAAACCAAGAGGAGCGCTTTCACCGAGGTCAAGAAGTCACCTCAGAGCTTGAAGCACAGCGGTAAAAACTCCAGCTCCAACTCGGAGAACAAGGAGGCTGGCCGGCCCAGCAGCAACCCGGCTGAAAAGCACCTCAACATCAGACAGGTTCTCAGCGAGACTCAGCCCCCGCAGTCCCGAATGGAGACCTCGTCAATTGGCAGCGCTTTCACTTCAGTGCTCCAGCAGGGTGGTGGAGGCTCGGAGAGAAAGAGTGCCTTTAGCCAGCCGTCTCGCACCTTCTCGCAGCTATCACCTCTTGTCATGGCACCCAAGCTTCTGCCGGCAGTTGACTGCCATCCTGCGGTGGGCAACACCGTCTCATCCCATAGACTCTACCAGGCGGACCACCTCGCTGCGAAGCTCCAAGGCTCAGAACTAGGCAGCAACTGCCCCGTGCCGGGTGGCATTGCGAAACAGAACCCTTTCCTATACGCCACAGCCTTCTGGCCCAAGACCTCAGGCCCCATCCAGCTGCAAATGCCCTCTGCTCTCACGCTCCTGCCCCCTTCGTTTACTTCCCTTTGTCTGCCTGCCCAGAACTGGTGTGCCAAATGCAATGCCTCCTTCCGCATGACCTCTGACCTGGTCTACCACATGCGCTCGCATCACAAAAAGGAGTTTGCCATGGAACCTCTTGTTAAAAGAAGGAGAGAAGAAAAGTTAAAGTGTCCAATCTGTAACGAGTCTTTCAGGGAGCGGCACCACCTTTCCCGGCACATGACCTCTCACAACTGAATTTTTGGGGATTTATTTGCTTTTCTGTCTTTCCTTCCTCCTTTCTTTTTTCTTGCATTTTTTTAATCAAAAGGGAGTAAGGTTAATCTGGAGGAGTAATGCCAACACGTTTGCTGTCATTTTCAAAAGACATTACTGTTTAAATGGTTTGATTTCTTCAAATGTCATGTTTTGTGTATGAAGATGCATTTTGACTTAAAAACCTAAAATCTATTTATTATATGAAGCACTTATTATTTGAAAAAAGGGGACAATAATAATGTAGGTGTACCTTGAATTTTGTATATATTAATGTATAATGTATAGAAATCAATTCAGATGCAGATCATTTCATTGAGCGTTATTCAATGACATGTTATGTCTATATGCATAAGGATATCGAACATTGGGAACATGATGTTGAAGTGTATTTAAGAGTGCATGTAAATTATAGTTATTGGTATAAGATGCAGTCTATTCGAAATAATGTAAATACTTGTTTTGTTTGAATACAAAGTGTAATATTTTGTGTCTGTGAGAAATAGATTCAGTGTTTGTTCCTTTTGCTGAAATTTACTATTTGATAGTTTATCTAATCATGTTGAATGCTTTGACAATAAAATAGCTTTATTTTCACCTGATTGTGTGATTAATTATGCCTGACTATAAAATGACAGGGAATTATATGTTAAACATCGCAAACGTGTACATGTGTAATCTGACCGTCTTAATAGTGGATTGCAGAGCAATGCTTGGTACTGTATTTACAGTTGTCAATAGAGTTCCTTTTAAACAAGATCCATAATTCATACAAAAACTCTTATATTATCGCGTATACGCGATATTTGTCTTTGTCTTGGGCAAATTAGCGGTAGTCTAATATGTCTTTATTATTCAAAAATTACCTCAACAATTCATCGACCATCGACTGTAATACGTGCACTAATAAATTAGAGTAGTCGGGTTCGACACTCATAATGTTTGTGGAGAAATACACACACACACACACACACACACACACACACACACACAAACCAACAACAGCAAAAAGACAATTGTCTAAAAAATAAATAAAAAAATAAAAATAAATAAATAGACAATATTAATAGCCTACTATAAGGTAGACTAGATTAAACACAGTATTTACTATAGTTTAATATAATAACAAAAGCAACAACAGTTATCATATTATTATTAATATTATTATTATTATTAATATTATTAACAACAATAACAACATTTCTACTTCGATGCATTCTCCTCACGTGATGGTGCTTAAATAGCGAAACGCCTCCAAGAAACACGATTTCCACTGTGGTAAAGGTTATTTTAATTCTTAGACCATGAAAATAGCTAATTAAATAAATCATTAAAACAAACAGACGAAAGACGGTTGCTATATTAAACATGCGCGCTCTTTATTTTCAAACGACTTGTTCTAGTGTCACAATAACATGCATTAAACGTGTTAATCGTTTGGATTAATTCGCTGTTTGTGTTATTATAATCCTATGAAGTGCGTGTTTCAGAAAATTAAGATAAAAGCAAATACTACTTGACTCCATTATTAGCTGCTATAAAAAGTAAAACAGATTGTATAATAAACTACTGAAAAAAATAACTCGGTTTAAAAAATAAAATGAAACAACAGCCTTTAATGTTGCGGAAAGGCTAACAGTAAATTTACACAGGTCTAATGCATAAAAGAAAAAAACACAAATGCCCACTCATAGGCTAATTAAAATTACATAGGCTAATCTCGATTTAGACATTTACTACATATTTATCATACAAGGCACAATTATAACAATAAAACATTTGCATTGTTAATATATAGTCTACCTGTCACAATCAACTGTGATTTACAATTATTGTTTTGTAAGACAAAATTAGACAATAAAACACCATATGGTTGTTTTCTTAGCTTTATATTACATGTCTTTTTCAAACAGAAATTAATATCAGAACTTGCATTGTGGCGCTTAAAACCAAGGAGCCGAGAGAACGCTACAAGCTGTTAAAATAGCTCAACAGTGACACCAAGCTTTTGTAATGAAAAATTCAACCAAATCAAGATTTAAAAAAATGAATTGTGATTGCCTGATATTGTAGAGCCTTAGTCTGCCACCTAACGGTCGACACAGGTGTCAACAAAGCCAAAGTTCAACCAGCTAGTCATTTAGTTATTTTAATTATAAAATAACTAAATGTAAAATAACTAAAATAATTTAGCTAAAACAATGTAGTTATTTTACTTAGTTGCTTTGTTTTAATTATGCATTTATAAAATAAAAAGTGATCTGAGTAAAGGGGAAAAAATAGACTTATTGAACGCACTGAACTTTGGTTCAGTGTGATATCAATGTAATAAGTGGACCTAAAAATAAACCTTTCCCAATCATAAAAAGCCATGAAAGAATTCAGTCCAGAATATGAGGTAATGAGCTGGGAGATGATGATAGTCACTTATACTTACAGAAGATATTTATTGCCTGACCCATGTTTTGTGACTGGAGTCATCCGTCCCTTCATAAGCTCCAGTTACATTTGTCATGGTATCACTCAGCACCTCTCAGTCAGGCTCAGTTTATACCCTTCTCACATGTGGCCAATGTGGTCACCCTTGGCTAACCTAGCTGGCCCGCTTCTCATACTTTATGTATGATCATGTCCTATGGTGAACTGCTCTTCCATGCATCTGTCTTTTCCCTTCATCTTCCTGTTGTTCTCTAACATCTTGGCAATGGGGCCCTTGCATCAAAATAGACCTGTGTGAAACACACCGATCTCAAACAGTATGTATATGAGCATGGTATTTATAGATGATTCACACTAACGACGCAGTGACATCCGAGATCATGACAAGAAGCATGAGAAAGCCAAATCCATTATTTATAACTGCCGATTGCCTGTTTGCGTTTCTCTGCAGAATATAACAGATAGAATAACCTGCGTAATTTGGCCAATCACTACTAATTGCTACAAATTATATATATACAGGTGCATCTCAATAAATTAGAATGTCATGGAAAAGTTCATTTCAGTAATTCAACTCAAATTGTGAAACTCATGTATTAAATACATTCAATGCACACAGACTGAAGTAGTTTAAGTCTTTGGTTCTTTTAATTGTGATGATTTTGGCTCACATTTAACAAAAACCCACCAATTCACTATCTCAACAAATTAGAATACTTCATAAGACCAATAAAAAAAACATTTTTAGTGAATTGTTGGCCTTCTGGAAAGTATGTTCATTTACTGTACATGTATTCAATACTTGGTAGGGGCTCCTTTTGCTTTAATTACTACCTCAATTCGGCATGGCATGGAGGTGATCAGTTTGTGGCACTGCTGAGGTGGTATGGAAGCCCAGGTTTCTTTCACAGTGGCCTTCAGCTCATCTGCATTTTTTGGTCTCTTGTTTCTCATTTTCCTCTTGACAATACCCCATAGATTCTCTATGGGGTTCAGGTCTGGTGAGTTTGCTGGCCAGTCAAGCACACCAACACCATGGTACCAACCACCCCCGCCGCTACATCAGCACTCATCAAGACCGTAGAACATCAGAGTAGCTTGAAATAAACGAAAATAGTCATGGGTAAAAGAGAAAAAGGTGAATTGTTTTATCTTTCTCCATGATGTTTAAACATGTTTGGGATCATTTATTTGTAATTAAATTTTGTTGAGATAATATTTTGCAATATATATATATATATATATATATATATATAAAAATTTTGTGTGTGAAATTTTTAAATATATTTTATTATATTTTATGGAATATTTAAGTGTTTATTATAAATTATTTATCCATGCACATACATCATCATTTTTTTTATCATAATTTTTAATAAAAATCATTAACCCCCTTCATCCCATCTAGCAGCAATCTGTCACTCAACGGACATGAGATCCCAGCAATTTAGAAAACAACAACTATCCAACAATCCAAATGATTCCCAGTGGACACATTGGGCCTTTTTTTCTCTTTTGAGAAGCAGTTTCACTAAGATACACATTACAACAGGGATGAAAAAATGACGGCAAGTTCTGTTCCATGCTAACTTTAATACTTTAATAAATGAGCCAGTGATCTGATACGAGATGAAAGTTCATGAGTGGTTTGATACTCAGCATTGCAATGGACAACAGCGAATATTATGAAATATTAGACCAATTAATTCCACAAGTAAATACGTAATTAGCATCAATAATCTACTGTATATGTGTTTGTTTGAACCTCTAAATTGTCTTCAACAGTTGCCTGTTTATTCCGCGGATTAGCTATGATTGTGTTATTGCCTACCATTGGTTGCATATGAACAACAGGCTGCTTAAGTTATTTTAAAGCAGGACACATTCAATCTTCCTCTACGCTGACATGGACAAATTTACACTTCGCGTTCACTTCAAAGATGAACAGATCCGCTTTATAGACATGCGTTTGCACTTAGCATGCTCTCTGTCCTCCTCAACTGTCTGTACCTGTCTTCTGTGCGTCTGCCTTGCAAATTCTAAGCATTGCTGAGAGTAATAGACAGATCTGACAGCAGGCAAGTATTTAAGCTGCACCTGTCCTTCTCTTCAAACTTCTGTCTTTCATGGGTCATACAAAATTTTCAAGTAAAGAGAAACAGATTATAATTGATTTTAGGCATCTTCTGCTGACTCTCTTTTCTTGCTTATTCCGTATACCTTAAATATATGTTTTTTCTAGGCTATTTAAAAAAATTTATATTAAAAGGATAGTTCACTCAAAAATGAAAACTCAAAATCCTGTATAATTAACTTTCTTATGGGGAACACATAAAAAAATACATATTTTGAAAAGTTATTTTCTTCATGTATTGTAGGACAAAAACATTCTTCAAAATATCTTCTTTTGTGTTCCACAATAAAAATCAATGACATGAGTAAATGACAGAAATTTAAAAAATATCCATATTAAGTCCATTTCAACTATTAAGTGGTTTCTTCCTACAATTAAAAAAAGGTGTAGAACCAATTTTCACTCAGAAATTGCTAGTAAATTTCACAAATAATTACAAACAAATGACAAGTACCATTGTGAAATTTTCCATTTTAAAGTTTTAATGATATGATATACAATTCTTTTTCTTATAAAATGTAATTTCTTATAAATAGTACATTTTACAGTTCATGCCTGGTAAAAGAAGGATATTAATGTGCTAAAAATGAGATTTTAGTGAATGGATTTCTCATGTAACTGTATCTTTGATGCTTATGGATCTGCACTTTTTTTAGACATTGATTTATCTTTTGCATGCATATGAAATCAAAGCAAAGCGCTCGTTCACATTCCATAGTTACAGTTATACTGAGCATGCAGGTGTCAGCAGCTCAGCCGCTAACAATGTCGGACACAGCTGTTGTTCGCTCTGCTAATGCAATGGGGTGAACCGTAATCGAACATAAATTATGCAACCGCACAAAAGATGTACCAGTCATTCATGCACCGTTAACACAGACACCAACACCATCACGTTGTCGTTGCTGGGTCATGCCAGGCCATAATTTATATGTCATCAACAGGAACAAGCTGTATGCTTTACTAAGGCAGTGTACAGGTCACACATTATCTTGACTACCAGCAGGTTTGTTGTTGTTTCTTGCTCTGGGTCATTTGTCACAGTGCACAGGGTGCTGCTCTCAGAGAGAGGCCGCTTTAAGCGCAGCAGTAAAATATAGGCCTTCAGAAATCCACTGTAAAACTATACGGAACTAATCTTTCAGCGCTGTGCAGGCATTTCGAGTGTCCAGCTCTGATTACTGCGCCTTGAGCCAAAGCAGTCAGGTAGGCCTGAAGGTGGATTTATGCTACGGGAAGTTGCTCAGGAAACTCCCTGTTGATTGGTGAGAGGGGGGAAATGGTGACTGTTTGTTGGTTTTACTAGATAGGAATAAGGACTAGAGAGGGGGGAGGATGGGAAGACTTCAAAAGATGCATTTCTCTAGTGCACAAGAGGGATAGGACTTCACATCAGAGAGTCCAGCAATTTCCGTAGCCTCAACTATGACCTGAAGGAATGAAGCCTGGAGCAAACGCCTGACACTCAAAGGAAGATGCATTGAGCACAGAGAGAGGTAGATAATGTATTAGAAAAAGGCTGTTGTTGAACATTAGAGGTTTTTCAGAAGCTAGGTGGTCAATGAGAAACAAACTTTCAGAGAGAGTTTCGGCTCACATCAATGCATACTGTTACAAAAAAAAAAGGTATTTTTGTTCAAATGTCTTAATATATTGTGATACAGAGTAACATCACAATGTTCGAAAGGATAAATTATGCATATGCGAAAATACGCAATATAGCTTGATTACTGACACTCTTCAAGTACAATGTACATAAATAAATATCTGAACAAATTTAAATATTACATATTACAATCATTTATTATACTAATTGTGTACTTTATTTTGTTTAATTATTATTTATTTAAAATGACACAAATATGTATAATACATTCAAAAATAACATTTTAACATTTTACATTACTGTAAGTAATGCAATACTTAAAATAATATGTGTCAAATGTATTTGACATATTTAAGATAAACAATTAAGGTGGGGGGTCATCATGGCATATAAATAAATAAATAAATTATATATATATATATATATATATATACACACACACACACACACACACACATAATTTTGTGTGTAAATAATGAATATAAAATGTCATACACGTATATCAAGTAGATTAAAATGTAATACCATTTTAAATTGTACATTACTGTGCATAAGAAATATTCATTGCAATTACACCAACTTCTTGAACAGCCTCTATTATTAAACTATTATATAACTATTAGAAAGGTGAATGATGCATTTAATCATCCATAAGGAGATGCTGCAGTTACAGTACATAAAGGCAAATAACACTCACTGACACTTTTTAAAAGTACATTGGTAACCTTTTATTTACCTCTGACTGGGGTGTCTATCAAGGGGGAGGCAGAGTTTACCCTGTTCGTTTTTATCTTGTCAAATCTGTCAGTAGGTACTGATGGCTTTACACTGACAGCGATTTCACTGCTCACTGACAGGCAGCTCTGTCTGTAACAAGTGAACAGGTGCTTCTTTGTTCCTCACCAAATGCCCTCGGACACTTTGCAAAAACACAGCACTGGCTTTCTCACAAATGAATGGGGTACTACTTTGTCCAAAGCAAATGTTTAGATCTTTTACAGATTAAATGCTTGGCTGATCCGTGGGCTGTTTTGAAAAGACGTGTTTGAAATGCGTGGCCATTTTCACGTCGCCTCATGCTCCAACTCTTAGGAATGGGAGGAGGGAATAGGGTGAGAATCTCTGACCCTTAGAGTACAGCTCAAAAATGGCTCTCTGGTTTGAGGAAACCTCTAGATTGAGAGCAAAAACCTTCTCTCCTGTTCCGCCTTGCCGTGGTGGAATGTTTCAGATGACTGTAGGCACGTTTGCAAAGGACTAAGGCTGAGAAAGTGGTTCAGGGGTCACAACACATAGATAACTTGATTGTTATTTCAATAGTGAAATCTACATGAATCATCAGAGAAACACCCTCAAGCAAATGGAAATTCCCTTGTCACGTCGTGACTTCAAAAATAAATATCAGTGATTCCCAAATCAGCAGCTGTAAAAGGGCTTGTAAAATAACACTAATCACACGTAGAGGAAAATTAGAAAACAGCTCTCTATTTTAGAACAGAGTTTCTGCATGTTTTATGAAGGTAAATTTAAGACATTTTAAAGACCTTTATCAGACTAAATAAAGAAAATTTAAGGAAAAAATTGAAGGGAACACAAATCTTCCTCAATAATTGTTTTGCTTTGAAAATGTCTTAAATCAAAGTACATTTACCTGAGGAGCAAAATGACACAAGTTGTCTGGTTTTCTAAAATATTTTTTCAAAATGAAGTAGATTTATGATTAAAGCAAGAACAAATGCCAGTGGGCTCAGAACTTAATTCAACTTACTTCAACAGGAAAACATGTTTTCACAACCCATTGACATTTTTGTTTTAACCATAAACTCACAGAATTTTGTTCAGTTTCTCAGAAAACAAGATTTTGTATCTTTTTGCATCTCAAGTGTTTAGATATTTGTACCGGAAAACAACACAAACTAGAAAGGAAGATTTTTTATTTATTTTTTTGCTGTGAATGCAATATTACATTTAAGACTTTCCGCACCTAATAAGACATTTTTAAGGCCTTAATGTGTGGAAACGCGAATTAAAACTTTTTAAAGACCTTTTTTAGACCCGCAGAAACCCTGAAGGAATTTTTCATTCTTTAAACATAAATACTTGCCCAAATACATCATGATGTAATTTTTCCTATTTGCACATATATAACTTCCACATTATATGATAAAACATAGAAAGTCATACAATTCATGTAATATTTCCTTATAAAATACAACTTTTAAATTTACTGTACATTTGATACAGCTTCTAAAAGCATCATCTATCAAGAAGGAGACTCCATAATGACAGTACAACATCATTGCCAAAGCATGTGAGCTAACAACCATCAGCCAACAGACAAAATTATTGAGTATAATCTTTAAGTGGGCCAAACAGTCCCAACATTGTCCAGACGCCGTCATTCATGGCAGTACCTGAAAACCCATCTCCTCCCCTGTTACTCAAAAGCTTAATTCACAGATAATGATCACTTGTGACAAAACAATAACAAATGATTCTTCCCCAAAAGAGAAAATCCTGCATGATACTACAAAGTTGTTAAAAGCCAGGATCATTGATGAATCAATCAGGATCATCAGTGTTTATACTCATCTGGGGTATTACCTCATTGCAGTTACTGGAGGGTCCAACACAAACAAATGGCCTTTACAATTTGGGAGGTAAACAGTTCTGCACTGTTTACATTAAAGTGATCAATCCGTGTTGTGCAGTAAGTGAAACAGACATCACAGACCTCCATGTCTCACCCATTCATCTAGTGATTAAGATCGTAAAGTTTTCAGGACACATTCCTTTCAAATTACTGAAGGCTGCCATCACATCTTAAAGGTAACTTAAGCTGCTGTGAGCAAAATCTACAAATGCTCTAGGATCATGCAAATGCATGCATGTAAGGCATTAAGAGCATATAGCATGCATATTTACACTCTTAAAAATAAAAGTGCTTCACGATGCCATAGAAGAACCTTTTTGTCTAAATGGTTCCATAAAGAACCTTTAACATCTGAAGAACCTTTCTGTTTCACAAAAGGTTCTTCCTGGCGAAAGAAGGTTCTTCAGATTATAAAAAGGTAAGAAAGAGATGGTTCTTTAAAGAGCCTTTGACTGAATAGTTCTTTGTGAAATCAAAAATGGTTCTTCTATGGCATCGCTGTGAAGAACCTTTTGAAGCACCTTTTATTTTAAGAGTGTATATGAGCCTTGCCATCTACAAAACAAATTGCTTGACTAGTTCACAATAGCTTTGAATGCTAAAATATTCATGAATATACATTAAATAACACTATTTATGTGTTATGTATGTGAGGATTTATAAACCTCAAGGATCTTGTGATCTATGTGTAGCCTATGTATTTGTGTGTATACAAAGACTTCCTGTCCAGGTTTTGTACAGACATGTTGCAGTTAATCTCACATATAACTATGAATAACACAATATTGTGTGTAGATGATTGAAATTCATATCTTTCAGACATTTAAAAAAAAAAAAAAACATGAAATTCCCACTGTGCTGTCCTTTAAGCAGAAAATGTGTAGTGCTGCTTTCCGCTCTGCAGGTAGCTGTACTGAAACAACTGGCCAGGACACCACTATTGTTTAATTTAATAGAGAGATAATAAGGGAAAAAACGGAGAGGCTTTCAAAGGTCCTAATGAAACTGTAACATACTGGTTATTTAAATAATGCATTTTGTTTCATTCTGTGTTGTCTTTAACATGTGCTACAATTAATCCATGTAATGTTGAGTCCATCCATCCATATCTTATGGTGTCACAAATTGCCACAATTTTACCTGTCATTAGTTTTTAAAATAGCAACATTTCCACTTTGAAATTAATCAAGGATGATCACACAGTGATAATGTATTGTCACTAAAATTATTACACTGCATCACTCACTGCCCATGTCCTCACTTTATACAAATTAAAATAAGCTATATATGTTATATGTAAGAAACTGAAATAAAATTCTCTAATAGAAACATTAATACTATGTTCTGACTAAGAGAAGACACACAAAAAAAGAACAAAAAATCCTCCTTTTACAAGATTTCACAGCTGCACGTGTCAACACTGGATATTAATGAATACATTTAATATGAAAGTCAGTCTTCATCCTGAAGGTCCTCTTTCCAAAAAGAATTGTATAGTTGTATATTTTAAGTTTTGTTACTTTCTTGTCCCAGGAGTCAGTGAGAACTTCCAACAATAATGCAACTGTCTGTGTGATAGACGCGTTCGCGAGGATGAGCAAAACTACAGCGCTACCTGAGGACCTCGACAGCTTAGACAACCGCTTCTCTTCCAGTCATAAATTATTTGTTTGTCCACCCAGTTGTATATGTTTCCTCGTGCGTAAAACGCTTACAGAGGCTGTATTTGGTCCCTTTAAGGCGGGCGTACACGGTGCGATTCTGAAGGTCGGAACGCCGTGAGCTCTGGCACATGTCACGATTGAGTTTATCCGAAAATCGTTCGGAGGCAGTCACACATGACACGAATTTACTACGATTTTACAAACTCTGACGTAGGCATTACGTTTCGCGCCATTCATAAAAATATGGATTCTGAGGACGAAATAGTTTTCTTTGTGGCAGGCGGCTTGTGACGTACAAAATTAAAACGAAGACTAAAGGACATGGCAAAGAGACTGGCTGAAAAGCAGAGAAAAGCATGGACTTTCTGTTCTTCATAAAGAACTCGAGGGAGTAGGCCATTTCAGAATTTCTGCTCGTTTTGCCGGAAATAGCCTACAACAGGCATATTCATTCATAAAGCTGAACGGCAAATTTGGCACATTCGGAATAACAAATAAAAAATAGAACTGTATAATTAAACTAAAATTATTATAGACTATATGGTTTTTGTCATCTTCTGATTGGTCAGCTTCAGATGGATCGCCAAATCGTCTCGTTCAACCGCACATACTCCACGAATTTAAACCGACAGCATCCGATTTTTTTTTTTGACATGTTTGAAAATTATCGGGAGGACGGGAGGTGCTCGTAACGTCTCGGATCGGCCCGTAATTCTTCTCACACGGTACGAGCCGCGACCATGCGAGCGTCTGCGATTTTCTCCCGAGAGAAAAAAAATCGCCTGTGAGCTCGTACTACAGCAAAAATCGCACCGTGTACGCCCGCCTTTACGTGACGCTCTTTTCTCTGATTCGTTTTTTTTTTTTTTTTTAGAAAAACATAGAGCCTCAAACATGTTTGCAGTTGGCTATTAAAAGATACTTACATTTTTTATTTGTGGTTTAAAGTAAAAGATATCTTGGTGGTATCTGTGGAAAATATTGTTATTAGCTATATTTTATCAGTCGCAAAATCCTTTGTTAATTATAACAAATAAGCAGTGAAGAGATTTTGCTAACGTTTGTAGCCAAAATAAAAGTCCAACGGTGTAACCAAAACGCAAGAGGCCATTTCTGTGAAAAAAAAAAACTTAAAATATTGTTTGTCAAGGTCACCAAGTTTACAAAAAATAATAAAATATTTATTGGCTACATAGGACCTTATATGTTTGTATGTTATGTTATGTATACAGTATGTATTTATTAATTTATTACCTTTTTTTTTTTGAAAATTTACGTTTTGTCGAAGTCAAATGGAGAAACCAACCTCTAGGTATTAAATAAAAAAAAATGTATGATAGATTTGTAAATCACCTTGGAAAATATGTGAAAGCTTGTTTTAAAAAATATAGGCAATGTGAAAGGAAAGTATTTCGTACTTTCTACTTTATCATGGTTACACCAACTTGACATTAAATGCATTTTTCTGGAGCTATACTGATACAGTATAAACGTTTTTTTTTTAATGGCAAACACTTTCAAAACATACAAGTCTTACGTTTCTAAGAACTTGCCACGTGTTTTAAACTAGATTCCTAAAATATGTCTCCGTTTGATCACCTCGAACATCATTGTCACTGACCCATGTATTAAAGTATAAATAAATAACTGCACATTCCTCTCCTTGGTCAAAGACGCGCTGTTTGGAGCTATATCTCCAGTGATATAGCCTACAGATCTCAAGACGATTTGAATGTTTCGTCCGATATAAATTGAGGATGAGAGAGAGCGTCCTGCACATCTCAGGCACGCATCAAGCAGTGAGATCATTTGTGGTATAAATATCTCTTTGCCAGCAGATCTGCTCCAGCTCCTGCAGCAGCCGAGGGTAATGCCCACTAGTGAAACAGCGAGTTACCTCAGAGCGCTGGAACAGCAGCAAAATGCTGGAAGTGGCCTAGCACGCTCACAGACAGCTCTCTGGAAAGAATGAACGTTCCTCTCCTGCTTTTACTCCTCTTTCAGTTGCCTCGCTCTGCAGTGCCTACGGGATCTGAACGCGCGTATTTGGAGCACCAACTTGTCGAGGAAGGGTGCGTATCAGGGCGCAGGACTGGAAGACTGTACTGTAGAGTTGGAATAGGTTTCCACCTTCAGATTCAGCCCGATGGAAGAGTCAACGGGAGTCACGAACCTAATCCGTTAAGTAAGTTGTCATTTCCCAATCTTTACGGACATGTGGAGAGCTAAATTCAAAGTAGTGACTGATTGATCCCTTTTTCATACTTAGTATGCCTGCACAGTGTTCGATTAGAATTTTCCGATAGAAATAAACTTACCAATACTCAGTACGAATGAAATTGTGCTAATTTACATCCAAAATGAAGATAAATTATTAAAATGACCAAATAGAATCTAAAAAAAATGCTTTAATGGCATGCATGTTTAAACAGTTTTGCATATTAGAGAAGGTCCTTCCAAGTCACAGACAGAATTTTATTGATAGGCTGTGCAAAAACACTTACTGGCTCAAGTAACTGTTATTGCAGATTGATCTGACTGAATGAATGATAAACTAGTGCTTCCTCTGGTTGGAGTCTCTTGTTTGGAGCGGATGTTTATTTACAGGTATGTGAACAGGTGCAGCGGCTGAGATCAGAATGCCAGTGAGCTGAAAGCTGGAGTGAGTGGCATCATTAACATGCCATGCACTAGATTTCTGTTAATGGTTGAATAGCTGGGTACACATACCATAGTACTAGGTCTATTTAGAGGGTCTACTGTCAAACAGATGATCAAAATTAGATTAAAGTAAAAATGACTGAGTTTGGCTGTGGGTGTTAAGTCCATGTGTCAGACAGAATATTTAGAAAGTAAACATCATAGACCTGAAACATCTCTCTGAAAGAATACAGCCTAAACAATCTCATTTTTAATGTCAACAAACAGTAATGACCAATACTGTTAATGCCTTAAATATTAAAAGATGGATGCTATATCCGAATGCCAGTCAGTTTTTATATTAAGCTATCAACTCTTATGTGTAGTTCACTTATGTAAAACCACCTCAATATATATATATATATATATATATATATAATTAACAGTGGTAACAAACAGGCTCTTTAAAATCAATAAAAAAAAGCTTATTTCTGGACCCTATGGACCCTATCACTACACACACACTAAATGAAGAGCACCCAAACTTGTAGGACTGGCATTGGGAAGTCACATTCATTTTTCTGGGTGGATGTTTTTTATGATGTTAGTGTGTTTTACAGTATGCGTTGCAGTGGTTTCTCTATTCTTTACTTACTGTACATATACAGTAAAAGGATCTAATATCCTGACTAATATAAAAGAAGACAAAAAGACAGATGAAAAATAGGCTATATACACACAGCCAATGTGTGGTGTTAAATGTATTATTAACAGATGTGACTCAGATTGTACATTGTCCTGTACATACAACAGTAGACAGGAGGGGATAGAATAATGTTTAACTGAACTAATCTCTCTTGCTATAGCATTCAATAATACTTGTAACCAAAATAACCAGAGAACAATAGATTTCATATTGTGCCTTTAAGAATTTAATGTTTTTCTAAACTATTTTCTGTGTAACATCTCCTGCTTTTGACCTGCAAGATATAAAGCTAAAAACACTTGATTTTTTATTTTATTTATTCTCTGCTCCCAAATTTTCCAACCATACAATACCCCTATGTACTGCCATTTTTATAACATGAGAGAGGTTGACGTAAGTTATGACATCAACCTATAATGCCTCATGCCATACCAATGACATGGCAGACAACTTGCACATATTACCTGAACCCACTTTCAAAATTCAGTTGTGACTCTTTGATTAAAGAATGCAGTCGTCACTCTCTTTTATAATCAAACTAGTGTGTGAACACAGCCATTGTTTGACCTTTGACACTTAGGACATAAAGTCATCAGTCGTCACTGCAATTGTTGTGTTTTTTCGATCTGTAGGTGTGCTGGAGCTGTTTGCTGTGTCTCAGGGGGTCATAGGGATCCGAGGGGTTTTCAGCAACCGATTTCTAGCCATGAACAAGAGGGGGAGGCTTCATGCGACTGTAAGTCTGACCCAACACAATATAAACTCATACATCCACTACAAAAAAGTGGATGCAAACCAACCCAAAATGCCGAACAAAAACTCCCCATACACACTTTGAAGGAAATCTCGGCTTACTGTGATATTTGTGAGCCTCTGCGAATTCTCTCTACAAAGACTTGTACAGCACAAAGCAGTGGAGAGACACACTGCAGTTCCAGAGCAATCTGGCTTTGCAGGGGTCTGGGCTGTCTGATAGAAGGCAGAGCTTATTAGCATGTGTTAATGGGAAGAGCAGATTAAAACGAGTCTGGGGTAGTTGATAATCTTGCAAGGAAGGGGATCAATATGTGTGTAAACAAAGTTGGACAGCTTTAAGGGCACTTAGCATGCAAACAGCAAGAACCGGGACTTATGAAAGCAAAGCAACAGTATATGGAATATATCTAATCTGCATTCATATAGCTTTAAAATGAGAATTGTTTAACTCTCCCATAATAGCAACTGTCTCCCCCCCACAATCTATCATATCTATTCAACCAATCTATCATTATCATTATTCAGCTTTCAACTCCATATTACACACACATACATACACACACACACACACACACACACTCACATATATATATATATATATATATATATAAAGAGAGAGAGAGCGCATAATATATATTTAATAAAAATGTTTAAGTCTCTTACGCTCAACAAAGCTGCATTTATTTTATCCAAAAATACAGTAAAACAGTAATATTGTGAAATATTATTACACTTTTTAAATAACTATTGTCTATTTTATTATATTTTAATATGTAATTTTCTCCTGTGATGGCAAAGCTGAATTTTCACCAGCCATTACTCAAAACTTGTCATTATGTCATTATCCTTCAGAAATCATTATAATAATATTGCATATAATAAGCTTAATATTTCAGTTGAAAATGTGTTTTTTTTTTCAATATCTTTGATGAATGTAAGTTCAAAAGAACAGTATTTATTTTAAACAGAAAAGTTTGGTAACATTATAAATGTCTTTACAGTCACAAAAAACACTTTACTGCATCCTTGCTGAATAAAAAGTATTATACATATTTATTATATATAAATTGTTCTGTACTTGTGTAGACCCTTCTTCACTTCTTCATCTCTTGTATGGGGTGGATAATAAAGTAGTCTGATAAATCTGAGGATTAGCCTCCGAACTGCTGCAGACATCATCTGTAATTAAAGCAGCTGCAGCGGCTCCGTCAGACTTGAATTGGGTTTCATTTCCTCAGACCAGCTACAGTTGCACAGGCTTATTTAATAGCTGTCAGCTTGGGTTTTAAACCCCAAGCACTTCACTTCGTAGACAAGTCGGCCTAACCAAAGGAGTATCAAATTACTTAATGTCTGATTTTTGTTGCACTGTCTGTCATATTTAATATTTAGATGTTTTCATAGTGGCAATTTATTGCTGCGATAATGGCAAGGAAGACAGATGTACATTATGCCTTGTGACCTACCCAGCAAGCCATTACCAACATAATCATTGCAAAGCATAAGAGGTCACTGCATTTATTAAGAAAACAATGGAGAGCGAGTGAGAAACCAAGAGGGAAATGGAGATGCAATGGTCTCCCATTCCATGAAACGTGGATTGCTCAGGAGCCAGAGATGTGTCTCAAATGTAACTTTGCTCACATGGTCTAAAGGTAAAGGAAACAACTCTGAATAATATGGCGACACTTACAAATGGGAACAAATCTGCCGTGCCAAGATGTAATTATTCGTACTTGTGTCTGCAACGGTATAATAACTCAACGCTGGTGGTGCAAGGCTGAACAGTGGAGGTACCACAGTATGGGAAATCTTGAGAAAGGATTGTTTGTGGATAACACAAAGAAAGCTGTCAGAGAACAGACACAGGTCAAACAGCTGTGCAAGTTCATGACTTAACAATAAAATGTCTACTGCTTGCAGACACCCGAACAGACACATGGGATCTCTTCAAACATGTATCGAAATAACCCCAAAATAATGTCATAAAAGGATGTATTCTCAACAGCTGGCTGCTGTTTAAAACAGCGGTCATGCACTTCCAGAAGACAGAAACCATGTACCCTAATCAAACAAACGTTCAGATGTTTTTGGGGCAAATTACCACATTTAGGGGAGAGAGCCCCTGTGAAGTTATGGTGGGTCAAGTTGTGACTGGCATGTTTAGAAAATATTGTAATGGCACCATTTTCTGCTTTGCTGCACTCTTCAGCAAACCAGAACCGTTTTATTATTTCAGAGTTTGGGAATTATGCAAGACCTCTTACTTGGGACTGACCCTCATTAAATTCATGATATAGTTTCCCACTAGATGTATTTTTAGAGAGTGAGGCCAAAATTATTAATAATGTTAGTTGTGTACAGTTGTTAATATAAGCTGCTGTTTACAAACTACTAACAGTGCTCCCAAAAAGTATTTGCACACATTCATTCAAAGTCACATTCGACAGAGAGCCAGAGAAGAAACAATAACAGACCAGTGATGAAGTAGTCTTATCTAAGTTTGCTTCATGCCTGCTATCTAGTGTTGATTTGACCAAATTCATCTAATTGAACTATCTGAGCTTTGGTCAGATATTTAAAACATGAGCGAGATCTAATGGATGTCTGGTCTTCTCAGTGTATGGCTGCATTTCTGAAAGCCTACCTAAGGAGAGAGGCTTGCACATAACCATATATTGCATGCCTACAAACAAGCATGTGTCCTGCTTTCCTGTGCCCTGGAAGGATAAAGTTGTTTCATAGTCTAATGAGTTTTCAGCCCACACAAACGAAGCTCTGCTTCTGTCAGTCACCCCAGTCTTTGATTGGAAAGCCGGTTTTGATGACTTTGAGCTAGGAGATAAAAGTATGACTTGCAATTATTCTGAAACCCCCTCAATGCTTCATTCTGGGGCTCAGTGTCTATAATCTGCTTGCTACTTTTCATTAGCTCTCTTTATGAGGGGCTAACTCAATCAGGCCACAAAGTGTTCTCTCTCCAGCAGCTGCTAATGTGGCATCCAACAAAGTGTGTGCACAGTAATTACTTATTGTGTGCCCAAAGTGTTAAAGCTCTATTGATGTGCTGTGGCACTGTCTATTGCTGAGGTAAAATTGAAGCACAATACAAAAGCCGATCACTTCCATATACAGTTCTGCTCGTAAGTGTACATAACCTTTGCAGAATTTGTCCTTTTTTTTTTTTTAAATGCCGACTTTTTTTTATTTAGTACTGCCTTGATGAAGCTACATAAATTAAGATTCAAGTTGTGCATTAGTACATGGTCCTATAACTTCTTTAATTTCCCAGCATTCTCTGCACACATGGTTTTTCCCTCAATGTCTAGTACATATATGATGTTGCCATCCAGCTTTGCCACTGAGGTAATTTTATTTATATTTTATATTTTCAATTTTAGAATATTTTAATACATTTTTTTTTTTAAATACATTTGTAAAAGATTATATTAAAATATAACATTCTTGTGGAACACTCTTGTGCAGCATCTTTGGGACAGTACTAAAATATGATTTGATTTGAAAGATTTTACCTATTATTTTTTTTATTTTTTAAATTTCAGTTGGATCTGTACTGTATATTTAATACAGTATTTTTCCTGTATTGTACTTTCAATACCATTATCACCATCATTATCCTTGCAATACAGAAAATGAAAGCTCATAGATATTCATTATGCTTTTTCTATTCCTCAGTCTATAAAATTATCGCATAACTTACGATGAAAATCGAGCTGGAAAAGAACTACATGTCTGGTACACTGATCATGTCCTCTGGTGTTGTGTGATATCTACTATAATACAAACTGCTACTCTGAATAAAGAAGAATTATTTAATTCCATGGTGAAGTATGCAACAATGGTCTATTTATTTTATTTGTAGGCTCACAGTAACAAACTTGCTGAATAGCTTGCAGAAAAAAAGCTTATGGCGATTACATTTATACTAGAAATAGTCAAAGTTATTATCTCATTTGAAAGTAAGATGTACAAATAGTACAGGAAACCATACACTAAATAAACACCATTGCAGCTGGACTCCGGCTGAAGTACAAACAAAGATCATCAGAGGGATCTAGTATCATTCACAGGCTGTGTTGAAAGCCAAGATTCAAGATATATTAACATGACCATTAATATGCACAGGCGTATCAGTATCAGACTGAACAACTTGTTGATTTTCTATCTTTGTATCTTTTCATTTCCCCTTTTCCTGTCCTTTTCCCCAGGAGAGCTTTACAGATGACTGTAAGTTCAGGGAGCGGTTTCAGGAGAACAGTTACAACACGTACGCCTCAGTGATCCACAAGAACCATCGCACTGGTAGAGAGTGGTTTGTGGCACTTAACAAGAGAGGTAAAGCAAAAATGGGGTCCAGTCCGAGAGTGAAGTCACAACACGTGTCTACACATTTTCTGCCGAGGATGAACTTGCATGAAAAGACTGAACAAGGATTCACAATAACAGACAAAGAGAAGGAAAAACAACCACCTCCACATCCACCAACACCTTCTATAACGAAAGTCGCAGCCAACACCGAAAAGAAGAATCGACCAGTAGTCAAATACTGGCCCAAGTTTCGATTCGGATAAACCAGTGCTGTCTTAAACATGGACTAATCTTGCAAAAAAGACAAGCTGGGAAAAAGATGGTTTGCTGAAACAACCAGTTTTCTCTTCAGGATAATCAATACTTGCTTAACTTAAATGACTTGAGCATTCCGGTCATCACGTACATTAGACGTCAAAGGGCTGAATCAGCCAATCACAAGACCTTTTCAGGACGGAACTTCTGAAGTCCGATGTGCATTTCATGAGGATCTTCTGAAAATCATATATATTTGAACTAAAGTCGCTTTACAAGAGGATTTGCATTATTATCCTCAGTGATTTTACAAAATATAACTACATTTTTATATTATACCTCACTGTATTTATACAATATATTTATGTCTCTACAAGCTTTTTTGCACAAACAGTTATCCAGCTCCCAAAATTATAATGTTTGTGATGGTAATATGCAAATATATTTTTTAAAAAGGTGAACAACAGTACAGGAAAAAGAAGGCATATGAATTTGAATGCTTCTGGGCTGAATAATGCACATGGATTGCTTGTTTGCATGAAAAGTACATATTTCTTCTACTAGATGTCTGTCCATCAAAACTATCAGGCTAGATGCTGACTGTCGTGGAAATTAAAATCCTGTCATGACCCCAGTTCATTCCACAGAAGAGCGATGTCTCACAAGGATAAACATGTCTTGTGGGACTGCTCTGTGTTTTTTATGAGCTCTGCTCATAGGTGTATCAAATGGCAGACAGTCGTGGTATGACCCTTCACAAAATATCCCTATAACTGTCAAGCAGGGCACACTGAAACGGTGTGGAAATCATCTTTAGTGTTTACAGGTGATTGCAACCATAATCCATTTCCAAACTTTTCACAACAATTCATTTCTAATAAACATTTCACTGTAATGACATTAAAAACATCCTGTGTATAATTCCTAAAATTATTCTGAGGCTATTGTCTGTTTTACAAACTACCACGAATGTTGTGCTTTTGTATTTGGAATGGGAATATATTAGGATACAACAGAAATCCTTAAAAGATCATAAAGGTTTAATCACAACTATTATTGCACACTTTGTTAATTCTGCATTAGATTCTCCTGGAATCATCAATGTGGCCAAAATCCATATTGTGCATGCATGGTGGTGGCAGTGGATATCTATGTCTGAAGACTTGCCCATTGCAATTGACATAACAGCTGGCTTGTGCCATTACCCTGTTGGGCTGATCCAAGGGGTAAAGTCAGGGTTTGGTGGAGGTCAGACATTCCACCGGAAAATGGTTTACAACAGTGTCTCATCAAACAGGTTGAAATACAGGGGTCAAGACATCCACATCAAATGGTGTCTGCATAAGCCGTAATGCTGAACAGTGCTATGGCTCTAAAGGTTTCGTCATACTTCTTGGATATATGCCAAGACATACATCCATAGCCAGGAGCCTTTTGTCTGGGAATACAATCTTTGCCATTCAAATTCCTTATAGCCAAAATCAATTTTACCAAGTTTAGATAGGAACAAGAATGATGGCAAAATGCATAGAACTTTTGGAACATTGAGAACTGTTTAATAAAAGTTTGAAGAGCTGTGCCACCTAGTGGTTATCAATTAATAATTAGACCACAGGTACATTTTGGTCTGACTTGGCAAAACATTAAGGATACCTGTTTGCCATGTTCTCAATATTTTTAAATGAGACAACAAATAACAAATATGGGACAATACCCCAAAATATTATTAAAGGACAAAGGAAAACGCTCTTCAGCCTAAATAAATAAATAAAAATAAAATAGATTACATAAAGGAACTCTTAAAATATGAATAATTAATGTTTGCTGTTAAAAATTAATCAGTCGCATTGTCTTTTATTCTAACATAACAATGAGGCAAGATTATTTTAAATTTGCATGAAATCTTAAAGCTTTCATTTAGAATCTGTACCAAAATATGATGCAGTTTCTCAAAATAATATGATAATATAAAATTCATATTATATTATATTATATTATATTATATTATATTACAAAATATGATGCAGTTTCTCAAAATAATATGATAATATAAAATTCATATTATATTATATTATATTATATTATATTATATTATATTATATTATATTATATTATATTATATTATATTATATTATATTATATTATATTATATTATATTATATTATATTATATTATATTATATTATATTATATTATATTATATTATATTATATTATATTATATTATATTATATTATATTATATTATATTATATTATATTATAAAGCCATGGACGCTTAGACTACAAGAAATCATTAATTACACAGAGTAGGTCTTTGTTAGTAGGCTAGGCTACCAGAAGACAAGACTGTGCTAGACCACATGATTCAACAAGGAAATCACATAAGCATACATTCGCCTGCCACTCTGATCATAGCAGAATTAGTACTGGTATTGCTTGTAGTATTAATATCTGAAATAATAACTATTTTGTAGCTCTAAGACACAGCATTGCAGACAGACAAACTTACACTGATGTTGTCGCTTGAGATCGTCTAATTTTCCCGCAAATCGCGCTTGTTTGGATGGGCGGGGCTTACGAATTTATATTGGATCATGATTGGTTTACAACCGGAAAACACAATAACTGCTACTATCATACTACAGCTGTCTGTTACCATGGGAATAACTCAAAGTAAACAAGATGGAAGACAACAGCGGCGTCTTTGCGGGAGAAACCGTGGAAGAGTTTCGCACTTATGAGGACTTCTTAGATTCTCAGATAAAACCTCTGGATTTATTTTACCTTGAGGTGAAGTATTACAATTCACGCTGTAAGTTAAACCGTCTGTGTCATGTGACGTGAATCTCACGCACACTGAGATCAGATGCATCAAGAAAACGATTTATTTTGTTTCATTGCTAAATCAGCATTTTATTAGTCAATGTGAATAGTCTGGCAGTTACGCTTGTGCACACATTACGATAGCCTATGCAGACAGATGGAGTAACAAAGTCATTTCTAAGTATGGCCTGTGAAAGTGTACGTTTGCAGTTTAACGTTAGATGGCGACATGATACCTCTTTCCTGCATGCTTCTATAAACTGCAACGTTTTCTCATCATTATGTACAATGGCAAGCGAGACACTTTGTAGTTATATTTATTATCATCTTATTAGTATAATGTTGTCATTTAACTAAGTCTGATGCAGTCGGTTTATACAAGATTTAAGTCAACATTCAATGACAACATCAGGCAGTACAGTGTCACTTTTAGCCCAGTTTTAGAAATTTGGATGTAATTAATCAAATAATGTTGACTGTGTTAGTTTGGTTAATGAGTGAGGTAAAGTCATGGTATACTGTACATATTTTACACTTAATGTGAGAGCCTTGGAAACTGTAAGAGTCTTTGCCTGTATGGACTTTAAAAAATCCCCATCTGATTTAGTTGGGATTTGTTAAAGTGCATGGAAGAAAATAATTCAAACTTGAGTTGTAGGAATGGTCTGTAGCAGTCTATAAATGCCAATGTGTGGTTTCCTTAGCAATGAGGACTCTAGGAATATATTCAGAGACATTCTGATTTAGTTTCATATGTGGGGACTTATTTCTGGTTACAGGAATGAGCGTGTCTTAAGGTATAAGGTGTTGTGTGACTTGAGTGGTTACACATTCAGTCATTTACACAGTGCTGGATTCAAAATTCAAATCTACTGTCTGGAGTTTTTGGTAATACAATCAACTATATGGTCTTTAGGTCGTAAGTGTAATTAATAAGCAGTACAAAAAAACTTTTTTTTTTTTTAAAGAAATTAATACTTTTATTCAGCAAAGATGCATTAAATTGATCCAATGTGACAGTTTATAATGATCATAGATATTTATAATGTTAAAAAGATTTCTGTTTCAAATTATTCTTTTAAACTTTCAAATCTTCTGAGAATCCTGAAAACAAAAATTACAGTATTTTTAGCAGTACAGCTGTTTACAACATTGATAAAAAATTATAAATAAATCTTAATTTCTGAAGGATTATGTGATACTGAAGACTGGAGTAATCTCTGCTGGAAATTCTGCTTTGCCATCACAGGAACAATGAAAAATCTTTAATATTTCTTTTAAATTGTAATTTAGGCTCAGATTTGTTGGTGATGTGTTAGAAAATATATTTCGGTAACATTAACATGGTTTCAGTGTCAACCTTACAGAGAAAAAAAAAACATTTTACCTATTTTTATTTGACATTTATACTTTTCACTGTTTGACTTTTAGTGTATTTATATTAAGATTGAGTTTAACCCTTCACAAATGGATCTTGCCATTTGAGTCTGAGTTTTTTGGGGGGTTTTCCTCGGCAGCAGCTCTCTACAAACTCAATGCCCTGTAGCCACATGAAAGCAGCTCATCCTTTTGAGGGCATAAGGAAAGGAATCTCACTAAATCATATGGAAATGATACTACCCACTTTTAACTAGGCTGCAGTGACATGTGGCAAAAATCCTTGATCCTGGCAACCATGAAAATATCAGTGCAGCTCATGTAATTTTGTCATATAAATAGCATGTATACTAAAATAGGATTGATATAAATAGCACTTGAGCACAAAACTATCACAAATGTGTCATAAATACACTGGCCTGTTTGTACAGAAATGCCACAGCAGATTGTCGAACTGCATGATTTTTTCATATTATTCAGTCAGTTTTAACCACCCCCAGCTCAGCAGATCTGTGTTATTGCTCCTCCAGGATCAGGAACTGGCCCGCCAGCTGGTGGAGCTGGGCCACAAGGCTAGCAGTTTGGAGAGGGAGGAATTTGAGACAAGGAAAGCAGCTGCAGAGGCCTTCAGGCTTGCTTCAAGGAGCCAACAGAAGTAAGGTTTTTGTGTTGTGACCATGAAAAGGGGACAAATTTCACACCAGTATGTGACCTTGAGAACATGTATTTTCCAGTAAATGCTTTAGGCTTCATTCATGAAACACGAGCAGAATGAATTTCTGTGCAAATTGTTTGTTAAACCGCTCTGACGTAAATTGTCACATTCAATTTAATGTCGCAATCTACGTACGAATGTTTTACAAAGAGTTTATACAGTGATTCATTCTGCTCATGTTTCATGAATGAGGCCCAATGGCTTTAAAGAATGGATTAATTATTGATGCACATTCACTGTAAATATCAAAGACATCAAATGACAGTAAGATGGTAGCAAATAATCTTAGATTATAGGATCTAAATGTCCAAGGACACAACAGGCTCTTTTTAGAGCAACGTTGGCTCAAACCACTAAGGACTTTCCGGTGACGTTAATGCTCTTTATAGATGCACCTGACAGCTCATGTGTTTCTTCATCCCTTCACTGTGAGAGAGGCAAAAGCTTTGTTTGTGGGAATTTTTGGGATGCTGTAAACTTGGACGAGGATTGCATAGTTGCTGTGGTGAGGCTTCAGGAAACATTTTTGGAGAACTATATTTGTGTTTTCTTGGGCTGCTTGTGGCAGCTCCCCTGCCTAACCACCTGCAGACGTGTCTTTGGGGCGTTCAGTGCTTGTCAAAATGGACAGAAGTTCTGGGTCTCAGTTTAAGTAAAATAATATTAAATGAAAGAAAAGAAAAAAAAAGAGTATATTTCAGTTTAAATTGCAGTTAAATAAGAAAACAACTCTTTAGGCATATAATTTGATACAGCCTTTTGAAAGGCTATTGTGTTTACTTCAAGCCAATAAACTCCTTGATAGTGCTCCTAGTGTGTCTTTCTTAAAGGGGTCATATGATGTTGCTAAAAAGAACATTGTTTTGTGTATTTGGTGTAATGAAATGTGTTTGTGCAGTTTATGGGTCAAAAAACACATTATTTTCCACATATACTGTACATTATTGTTTCTCCTCTATGCCCCGCCTTTCTGAAA
>NW_015551200.1:178501-185666 GCF_001515605.1 Sinocyclocheilus anshuiensis | reverse complement strand
CACACACCGTGAACACACACCCGGAGCAGTGGGCAGCCATTTTTTGCTGCGGCGCCCGGGGAGCAGTTGGGGGTTCGGTGCCTTGCTCAAGGGCACCTCAGTCGTGGTATTGAAGGTGGGAGAGAGCGCTGTACATTCACTCCCCCCACCTACAATCCCTGCCGGTACGAGACTCGAACCCACAACCTTTGGGTTACGAGTCCGACTCTCTAACCATTAGGCCTGTTCTGTTCTGGAACAGTGTTGTAAATACAACTTAAACACTGGTTTCTAGTCGTGTCCTCTTTTGGAAGACCAAACAAAGTAGTTTCGCTTTCGCAACGAAACACAGCGTCTTCACAACATGGTGGCGGCGGTGGCAGTAACAATAAAGTTACGCCTTCTTTCTTTGTTATAAAGAATATCTCTTTGGGTTTGAGACTTTAGTCTTTGCAACTTTAGGGATCTTATCTATTCACGAACAGCTCGTAACACTCCAAAGAGAAAGGACAACTTGAAATCACATCATATGACACCTTTAAACAAGAAGCTCAAATAGTCAGTGAAGGTCTGTACTGCAGGCCCCAATTATTTGGGCTTTCTTAAATCAATAGTTTTCGACATAACATGCAGTATTTGACCATTTAAGTGTATTTAGTCATGTTTCCACATAGCAAATAAGTAAACAGTGACTCTTGGTTTCTTGCTTAAATTGATGCTAGCAAAGTGTGATCTAAATGTGGTTTTTACGTCCACCTTTCTCTCCACAAGAGGGCCCTATCACGTCAATACTGTTCCTAGGTTACCATAGTTATGCACATCTGATGGTTAGTATGCCTATCAAGTCTAGGTTTAGTTGTATGCTGCAAAGTTACTTCACTTAAACTCTGAACAATCTCCAGTAAAATTCTGTAAAAGACTTAGTCTGGACTGTTATTTAGATACTGTATTGCTATAATTCTTAATCACTAAGCTTGTATGAGTGATTCACAATGCATACACAATGGCATCACAATGATTAGTGGAACACAATGCATAGCCTTACTGCCTCTGGAGATTGTGAAGACAAGCCAAACACTTGTAATAAAAGACCAAATGGCATTTTTTTGCACCTTTGAAGGGCATGGTGGGGAGGGGACATGACTTGTGTGGTTAAATGTAAGTGAACTATATATAAGATACCAATATATTCATTAAATAGCATGTTGAACTTTTTGTTCATTCTTAAAGAATGAAAAATTCCTGTATGATTTGGGGGCTTTTATGCTCAAGGCTGTATTTATTTTATCAAAATACTGTGAAAACAGTAATATTTTGAACTATTATAATTTAAAGTAACTCTTTTCTATTTCCTATATTTAAAATGTAATTTATTCTTGCAACGATAAACCTGAATTTTCAGCAGCCATTACTCCATTCTTCATTGTCACTTCAGAAATTCTTCTGCTGAGTTGGTGCTCAAAAACATTTCTATTAGTGTTGAAGACATTTGTGCTGCTTAATATTTTAAACTGGGATAATTTAAAGATCCCTAGATAAGTAAAAAGTTCAAAAGAACATCATGTATTTGAAATAGAACTCATTTGTAAAATCATAAATGTCTTCACTAACACTTTTGATCAATCTAATGCATGCTTAATAAATAAAAGTATTAATTTCTTTAAAAAACAAACAAACAAACAAAAAAAAACCTTACTGAGCCCAAACCTTGGATGGGTAGTGAAGCAGACAGTAAAAATCTTTAAAGTTTAAAATCTTTGATTGGTTTACAATTACATTCAAGTCAACAAAACAAACATTAAATCTCTCCCCTTTAGTGACTCCCTCTTAATTTCCATTTTCCAGTGTGCTCTTTCTCTCTCTCTCTGCCTTCCTTCCTCTCTTTCTCTCTGCCTTTTCAGGCCTGCCTGCAGGTGTATAAATAGAGATGTTTTCAATTAAGACGTGCTTTGCCTGTAGCGTGCATCTGATCAATGAATGCTCCTGCACCTGTGGTAATAAAATACCAGAGGACGAGGGAGACTGTGCTATGGAATGCTAATCAGATGTTGCCCTTTTGTTGCCACGTTATAGGCTAGCCCATAACATGCTTCATTTGACAGATAGGCATTGTTGTATCCTGCCAACAAATCACAATTGAACAAATGAAGGGATTTCACCTAGAGAAACTCAATACTGGATGCAATGGGAAAAGTTTGAATGAAAGAGATGGTTGACTGAAAGATGGCTATTGTGGTGAAAAGGTTCCACAATGACTTATGACTGCATTGAAATAATGGACAACAGTAAACGTAAAACTCTTTTTATGTGATTAAAAGTAAACGAGGGATTGTCTGAATGCTTGACTCCTTCATCACCATGTCTTTTTCTCTGCATCTGTGACTTCTTCAAGATGAATGTGAATTAAGCAGATGAGTGAAAGCATTACTTTTTTCCACTAATAAATCAGGCCCATACAGAGAGAATGGGAGCCATCATGAGCTTGGCTCGGATCTGAGCATATGGATCGTGCAAAAAAAAAAAAACACTGCAGTCGCGTAATTCGTTTCTCCTGTAGTACTGGTGTTTAGCGCCGAGGCTATGTCGAAAACCGGCTCATGCCCTCTCAGCAAGTTTACAATTCACAGTGTCCTCATAAATGCTGCACCACTAGGCCTGAATCAAAAAGCGTAAGGTCACACAGGTTCTGTACATTCTGGCGTGAGTTTCAGAGAGACGAGGGAGCCTGGTGGTTTTACGCAGGCCTGATATGAGGCCCTGGCAGGAGCCCTGAAACCTGCAGTCTGGCCCAGGCCCAGCAGTAAATGTCAGCAGATGTCCTGACCTCGCGTGCTCATGACAGGCTCTGGAGACTCGAGCTCGAACCCTCCCCCCAAACCCCCAGCACAACCACAGCCATGCTCTTTGTCCATTGTTTGACTCCTTCGAATAAATGCCACTCTCCACAAATTCACCCCTTTCGAAATTGATGGTTGAAGCCATCTCTCACTAGCCAAGTAAAAAAACCCTGCTGCGAACACAGACTGTACATATGCACGGCGGTGTTAATCCCTCACTCACATAGGCTGAAATAAAGCCTTCAGGCCTGTTTTTCAAGGCGCGGTCAGGAGGATAGCTTGGACTATGCTGACTGTCCCACAACGGCCCAGCATATGAGGCTATGAAGCTATTTGGAAAGTTGCTGCATACATGTTAGTCACTCAAACACATAATTACACTGCTCTGAAGCCAGCAGCATGTCATTTGAACACTGTAACAATACCTACGCTTTATATATTGAGATTTGCATGAGTCAGCATAAGTGCAGTGATAAACATTCAATTCGAAGAAGGCAGTTGTTTGCCTAGGTGTCATTTTATGTTGGGGATGTCCACACCACTTTTTTCCCATGGTACTAACATTTTGTAATAGTATTTCTTCTGTTGTAAAGGGAAGAATAGCTTGCGGCAGTGATATCTAATACAGAGGAACTGTCAAGCAGATCTCTTTTCTATTCTCTATTCTATTCAGGAGCTTGAATTGATCGATTGTATCCACAAACCACTATGTAAAGACAATGTATGCTTTGATGTAAAAAACAAAATTCAGTGTGCTGCAGCTGGTTTTTAAATAATTTTGTTCTTTTTTCTAATCATGATGTTAATAACTTGTCCTGTTTTGACTTGAAATGAGTACACTATAAAAGGAAGTCTTGGTTTACCTAGAAGTGATTACAAAGGACAGCAGTGTACATAAAGAAATTAGTTGAGACATATCATACATCATTCAAGGGTTGAGCATTCTTCCGGTTATCCACAATGAAGGGATAATTTACACAAAAATTAAAAACCTGTCATTATTTACCTGTCATTCCAAACCTCAATGACCTTCTTTAATGTGGAACAGAAGATAATTAAAAAAATATCTCTTTTTTTTTCATAAATGTTCTGCAAAATACTTCCGAGAAAGAAAAAAATGCATACAGTTTTACAACAACATGAGGGTGAATAAATGATGACAGAATTTTTAAATTTTTGGGTGAATAGGGTGGTTTGTTTGCAACTGTTTGTCTTTTCTGGATCTACACAGTGTTCAACACTGGGTTTAGTTCAACTTTGTTTCCAGCATCCTGCTTTAAAACAGATGTTTATTAGGGTCTGTCTTCTGCTAAAGGACTAAGCCTTTTCTAAGGTCTTAAATGCCTTTTCTAAAGAGACTTAACAACCTACCTGATGTGCACTATATATATATACTGTATATGTATATTCAGACCATAGCAAACCTGAAAGTGATGTGTCAGCAATTTAGTTTACAAACGCTCGCTGAGGGTGAATTTGACCTGTGTGTGCCAGTAATCTGTCATAGCTGATCATCCATCTACCTCAACAGAAGAGGCCAGAAAAGCAACAAATAATTGATGTTAATGACACAGTATATCTATACAGTCATTATTATAAGGAGAAATAAAAGGTTTCTTGACATGAATAGGTTTTTGTTCCCACCATCCATTTCAATATATAAGCCTAGGTTAGTTGATTTTAACTTATATTAACTGAATTTTGGGTTATATTCAAATCAACTGAGCAAATATTCTCACTCACCAGAATTAAAAGCAAGCTTTCTTGCTCAGCATGTTCGCATTGAAAAGAAATGGGATTTGTCAGAAATAACAAGATCTTGTTTCAGTTTCCTTTAAAGAGCTTTGCAATGGATTTATTCAATCTGGAAATAATGTTCTATTTCACTGACTTGTCACTTTACTTTTTCACATCCTTATTACTTGTCTTGAAGCAGGCAACCTTTTGGAAATACTACGGATGTTGTTTTGAGTGAAACTAGGTTTTTCAAAAATTAATTGGCCGCATGTGGAGTCATTTTAACAGTGTGGATCTTGTTATGAAGCTGGTGTTGAATTGTGCTCTGAATGATTGAGACCAGGAAAGACTGTTGCACAGAATCAACAGTGCTGATGTGGATTAGGACTAAGAAACAGCATTTAAAATGTAAAAATAACAAAATGAATGTACTGACACAGAGTTTTTTTTGTTAGACTAACACGGTTACAATCAATCTATACCAAAAGACTTCCTTTCATTTCAAGAGTCTCTGTGGTTATTGGTTATTTTTAAATTCCACGACATAGCCTACCACAGAGGTGCCCAAACTTTTTACTGTGAAGGGTCAAAAATTTTACTTGATTAAAGCCCTGTTCACACCAAGAACGACAACTATAAAATAACGATAAAGATATAGTTCAAAAAATCGTTCTCAATATTAAAGAATAGAAGAGTCCACACCACAACTATAATGATAAAAACAAAGAGAAACGATATCATTGGAATCACTTTCAAAACGATTTTTCTCCAGCTGATGAATGCTAAAAACTTGACAGCCAATCAGAATCCATCCTGCTGTAACGAGCTCAAGAATTTAAAGCCGCAGACGCATGTACGCTTCGAATAAACAGACGATATCGTTCACTGGTGTGGACGCTAATATCGTTATCTTTATAGTTATCTTTATAGTTATCGTTTTTGGTGTGAACGGGGCTTAAAGGCAGCAAGCTGAAAGTAAATTTTACATTATATCGAACCGCGCTGTATTAAAATGTATTTTATTTATTTTTTTATTTATTTTTTGTAATCAATTTCACTTTTTTTTCAAATAGGCCTAAAACAAAAACACAACTTAGAAAGATATGCTTCAGTAGCATGTTTTTTGTTTGTTTGTTTTTACCTATTTTTGTCTGCCCTCTTATGTTATGCCACGGTGGGCAAAATCAAAGGTCATCATGGACCAATGTTGACCGCAGGCGCAGACCCTAGTTTGGGCATCTCCAGCCTACAGATTTCATGAGAGAATGAAATGAACCATGGATAATATTAGTTACCTTTTACATTTTTTAATTCTTTACTAATTTGTTATTACAATCTGACATGCATAGAAACCATGCACCCAAAAACCATATAACCATAAAATGTTTGCTTGTTGTAGTGTATTTAACATGAATAATAGGGATGGAACGATTACCGGTTTTACGATAAATCATGATAAAATGCCCTGACGGTTAGTATTATCATTTAAAATGTAATTATCATTCATTAATCGTGTTTGATTATCGCGATTTTGAAAACTCGTGGTAAATCCTGTCCAGCCAGCATCAGTCTGACGCAGAAGCAGCATGCGATGTTGTTGTTGTTTTTTTGCGCGAGACGAAATGGCGGAAGGCAGTGACAGCGCTCGGGAGATTTTTCAGCCATCTGAGGACCAAATCGGAGGTCTGGTTGTATTTTGGCTTTTACAAGAGTCCTGAAGGCAATTTAATCAAGGACGGTCACCCTGTCTGCCTATCTTGCAAGAAGAAAGTCACTGCAAAAGGCGGAAACGTGTCAAATTTGCTCAGTCATCTTCGTGACCACCACCCACTGTTATATAGCGAATGCAAGGTAACTTTTACCTCAATACCAAAACTAACTGGGCAAATAATTGGACAAAAAATATTGATTAGAGATTAAATATTTCGTTATCTCCCTTGTAATTAACGCAAAGCTTCTGCGAAGAAAAGTTCGCAGCAAGTGGCTTATGGGATTACAATTCTGCCACAATTCTGCGCGCGAAAGATCATATTTTGAGCGCACAAAAGTGTGTTTTGCGCGCGCAAAAGTGTGTTTTGCACGCGCGCGAACTGAGGTTGACATTTAAGGGATAATGTATTGTATATTCATAGTTAACTTATTACACAGATTTTTTTTTTGTTTGCCTAAAATAATATATAAATACGAGGATATGAAATATTGAATTGAGACTGTTTTGAAATCTTACCTGTTTATAAATCCATTATGAACAGTGTACAAAACAATCGTCAGGACATTATGCATTAACTTTGCAATTTCTAGTATTGTATTAGTTTTGAATATTTCTCATGGGCATTTAATAATTTTTGATTTAAAGAGTTAAATCTCTTTTTTGGCTAATTTTATCTGTAAAAGAAAATCTGCTTAATAATTATGCACACCTGAATATAAGACATTTTTCACTTCAGCCTTCATGAATAATTATATATCAATTATAAATTATTAAATACAAGATTAATAGTAGTTATTAAGATTGATGCCGTTTGGAATTGGTATATAGCAAGCTAGTGAAACGTTGCACGCGCAAAAGAGAAGGTCTGCACACATCCAAAAACTTATTTTAAATGCAAAAT
>NW_015551200.1:165767-178445 GCF_001515605.1 Sinocyclocheilus anshuiensis | reverse complement strand
CGTTCAAACTATTAAGGTTGACATTTAAGGGATAATGTATTGTATATTCATAGTTAACTTATTACACGGATTTTTTTTTGTTTACCTATAATAATATATAAATACGGGGATATGAAATATTGAATTTACTTACATTTCACTGCTGGTCATATATTCTGTATATAACCATGTATGTGACAAATAAACAAATATTGAATTGAGATTAATGTTTTAAAATCTTACCCGTTTATAAATCCATTATGAACAGTGTACAAAACAATAGTCAGGACAATATGATCACTACAGCAAAATTATAGTAGTATTAATACTAAATTCCTCTGATTTCATTTTCAATGCAATCAAAAACTGAGACGCAAGACGGCAAGCTGCATTTGAACGAAACGAGAGAGAGCGCCTCCGCGGTGATACAAGAGATATGGATGTGTGCTGTGTTATAATGCATTGCAATTGACAACAGTCATTATAAGAAAGGAAATGCAGCAGAACAGAATCAAGTATTCCAGTAGTATAGTCACCTGACCCATCAACTTATTTTGTTCATTTAAAATGTGTGTTTGTTTGTGTGTGTGTATATATATATATATAATATAGTACACAGTGATTTATTATTAGGGCTTCATGTTAATGTTAATTTAATGTTTATGCTAAAAAAAAGTGCATACAGCTGCTAATTGTTTGTTGATTTTCAAATATAAAATTTGTTTATTTAAAATGTGTGTGTGTGTATATATATATATATATATATATATATATATAAGGGATTTATTATTATTAGGGCTTCATGTTAATGTTAATTGAATGTTTATGCTAAAAAAGTGCATATAGTTGCTAATTGTGTTTGTTGATTTTCAAATATAAAACTTATTGAAATGTTTTCAGTGTGTGTGTATCAGTTCTTTTTGAACATTTTCATCTCATTTTAACAAAGCCGTGATAATATTGATAATCGTGATAACTTTGGTCACTATAATCGTGATATGAAATTTTCATACCGTTACATCCCTAATGAGTATACCTTTCCTCATTTGTTGCTTTATGACATAGCTTCTTTTTATAGGGCACGATGTTACTCTCTGAATTACAGCAGATGTGATTGCCAAATTACCAGGCTCAGGTTTGGTCATGCAATCACTAATGTTTATACTCTTGTGATTATTTTCACCACCACATGTTACGACTGTGTGGTCAAACCCTAAATAGAGACACATGAGTTTGATGATTTAGTCTTCTTTGTGTCTGATTAATATGGATACCAGTAGAGAATTATGCGATTTGTCTCAGTTACGTTCACACCAGATATTTCCAGATAATCAACAACAGTGGAATATCAAATAAATCTTTGTGTACTGGGCTCAGTTTTGTTCTTAATGAAAGCATTGTTTTGTTATGTTCTACTTTTAGCCATTTCCTCTCTGTGTGCTGTTTGTCATGCAAGTAGCATTTTCAGTCGAGAAGGCACATTTGCTGCTCAGGCTCTGGTCTTCTTTGAAAAATGCTTTTATTATGAGCTGTTACAGTGGTTAGTGACTTTGCAGAGGTACGTATGAGTTCACCTTTTCCCCTTTACCTAAGGCTCTAAGGCCTGGGATGTTTCATGATGTGGCTTCCAGTATCTCAGTGCAGAGGTGGATTCACATTATGTAGCCTTTCGCCATAAAGATACTAGACAATCATCTGCTTTGTAGTTTGGCCTCCTCACAAATTCCGGATGTATATGATGGATTCTGCAGTGACCTGTAGGTATTATGATGAACACATGTTAATAGCTTTGTCAGTGCAGAGACACTGAACAGGACCACCTTTTAATGTGTAGAGGATTTACCAAAAGACTCCCAAATTAGTGGTGGAACGAGATGGGAGTGGATGAGAAATGACTCTTCTGCATTATACTGAAAGCCAAATGAAGGTGCATGAGAAAGTATTTGTAAAAATAACATCAAATTGAATTATTTTCTACAGTACAGCTTTAACGTGATGCTTTGGCAAATGCTAAACTAACACAAAGACTGGACAATTAAACAATGCAACAAAAGAGTAAGTAAGACAGCTCAGTTCCACTGGTCAGAACATTTTGTAAGATACAGTCCTTATGTTTTCTTAGTCTGGCTGTGGTTAATAGCTACTTTAGCTTGCTGTATGATTAGAAGGTCTTGCAGACTGATGAGGTTAGAACCACAAGCCTAACATGTGCAAAGCAGATTAATCTAATGGACCACAGTGCTTGTGATGGAGGAATCCTGCTGAATGTCAGAGTGAGATGAAACAACTCATTCCATGCAGCACGGGCATATTTAAATATCATTTAAACACCTTTTCCTACATTTTGTACATCAAAGTTGCATGCAAAGAATATATTTTACTAACATTATGCTAATGTTAATAAGAAAGGGGACTTTTCTTAAGTGAACCAGTTCAGCTTCAGGTCAAAAGATTCATCCATAAAATTCATATGAGGAGTTTATAACTAATCAAATCAATCAATTTATTGTTGAATGTTTAGACTGTGCCTTGACAGCACAGGTTAAAATGTAATATTACATTATAATATTTTAACAGAACCACAATCATATTAAAAAATATCCTTAGTATAATTTAATGACACTGCATGTTTCATTTACCACAAACATCAGTGGTTAACAATCTGTAAAGTGGAGTACAGTATGTGTAACTGATACATTTGACTCAACATAATCAGAGGTGACACAGAATTTCTTTAAAAAAAGGAGTTAAGTAAATTGTCATGCTGGGTGGAATTTCCCTTGACGTTTAACAGCCCAAAATAATATTTTCCATAAGATTCTTTTTCTCCATGTGCCCTCCGGAAAAATATTTCACGAACTGAATTTTAGAAATCACTGTACTATTGAAAGCTGCCATCTGCCAGGCCAGTATGAATATAATGTTTCTTTTCTCTTCTTATTTGAAAAAGATTTGAAGCAACTGAAGGACTGAATTCTCAACACAACATCTGTTGTTCTTAGCGATGTCTTAATCATTGTCAGGGATCCTTTTTGTGGGTAATTCGGCCAGTTGCTGAGTTTGTGAAATGTGAGGTTTTTCGATGACATTCCATCAGTAATGATCACAATTATTTGACAACACTTCAGCCATTTGATTATAATTAGAAATCGGCACAGATCAAATTTATTTGGCATGGGATGGCCAGAAGTTAGAGCTCACGGCAATGTTCGTATTTAATTTCTTTCATTATATTCCAAGCGTTAAAGCCTGCCTCTCCTTTCAGCTGTACAAACAGATAGTAAAATTGAACTTGAGAGCAGCTAGAAGATAAATCATTATTCGTAGTGTTGGTCAGTGCATAGCTGAGAGAACGCCACTGGGAACACTTTATGTCCTGTGGTTGATAAAAATCTTCTTATTTTTCTGGCCGACCATAGTGCCAGAGGTCTTTAATAGTGTATGAGCATGGTAAGCACATTCTTTTTTTATTGATAGAACACTGAAATTAAGGAAATTGATACAGTAAGGCAAATATCTTGCTGCCATATTCAACAATTTAGTTGCTAGTTTCTCATACTTGAGTCGCATTGTTGTTGTGCAGTGGAATATAAGCTTTCAGCCATGTTTCATAGAAAGGATTTGAAAGGGGAAAAGATTGATGTTTTTTTCCAATCTGCTTGAGTTAGGAACACTTATTAGGAACTTGGGCCCACTCATACCAGTGGTCATCTGTCCGAAGCAAGCAGCTCCTTCTGAATATTGTTTACCTTGTGCTTTCATGCAAGAGCGAGAGAGAAACAGAGAAAGATATGACCAAGAATGAACTGCACATCAGTGGCCATGGTTGAATCAATCTCTCCAAGACATACAAAGTAAAGTGTTGCTGTTGTTCATTTACATTTTTTTCAAGGTTAAACATTTTCAACAAGGAAATAAATACACAAATAATGTTTTACACTTTCTGCCGTATATATATATGACAAACTCTGCAACATGTAAGAAGATGAATGATAAACAGCATCCAAATTCAGAATATTCAGAAACATCCAAGTTTCATTTCTTGCTGTACCTGATCACTAGCTACAGCAATTGCTGTGTGAAGGCAGAGGCCACATTAATTCTCTCAAATGAGGCCTAATAAAGAGTCATGTCAGATTGAAGGAGAATGTTCCATTTGGCATCGTTTGTGGGGTATTTTCACTCTCCAAGCGTGACTTTTGCTGTTTCCCTAGCTACTGGATTGGGGTTACCCCTTTTACTTGCCTCCTCAACACCTGTGTTTACATTGGGGCCTCGGCCCCCATGACCCAGCAGCGGTCCCTCGCTCACACCGAAGATGAAGTGGGTTCCCAGCTCTCAAATATATGCTGCTCCTGCACTTTCACCACTATGCAATTCCTCTAAGAGTTCCATTGTGGGCATCAGCAACAGAGAGGTATAGGTTACATTCCTCCTTCATATTGGAGTTTATTTGAACACGGAGGGGGTGAAAACAAAGACAACCTGCACCATATTATTGCAATGTGAGTGTGGGAAAAGGCTTCTTTATGCTTGTCTTTGTCTTTATGTTTGACCAGCGCTACTAATGCTGCTAAAACATAAATCATCTTTTGCAAAATGCATATTGCTGGAGAAGGAAAGTCAGCTCAGTTGTCTTAATTAATGAATCATTGTATGAAACGTATACATCTCTACACTACATGTGAAAACAACATGTTTTTTTTGTTTTGTTTTTTTTGCGAAACTGGTTTTGAAACTCAAAACATCTGGAATACTATACGTTTGAGCTAAGGACTTTTGACGGGGCTAATACATTTCATGATGGGGGTTGGATTCCATTATTAAACTGTAACGTACACTTCTGGAGTCAGCTTACGCTAGGAACCTTTCAATTTACAGTTATGAACTGAATCTCTCTATTCAGCAAATTTGTGATTTTAAAAACTCGTGAAGGCTTACAGATTCTCTTGTCATTTCATTGTTTTTGGACTATTTCACAGTGATGATAAAGTAGTTATGTGTGCTTTTCTTCTGCTTAACTCGCCTAGTTATTGACACAGTTACACTATATATCAGGGGATAGACGGGCTATATATCAAGAATAAAGGCCATCTGTACTCCATTTTGGGAAAGAATCTCTTTTATTATCCTTCACTGTGATCAATTACTTCTGTGGGCGCAAGGCTAGTCCATTTGATTCCCCTCTTTTGTGGTCACGAATTCAAGTTGACAAACTCACATTTATTCATTAACACACACAATCTAAGAAAGCTTTACGGTCAAAAAGAACACCAAAATACTCATTGATTTAAGGGTAAACAAGTGATTAATATATACATAACTTTTTTGATGCTTCAGAAATGTACAGAAGAGCAAACGCTCCACAATGAATTTACCTTTCTCACTCCAATGCGCAAACACACATTGACACACATTGTGCCCTCTGTCTTTAAATTGATGCTGACCAGCTGAGTGTCATGCCTTATGTCCGAAACACCCTTAAATTGAATGTAAATAACCAAACCCTCTGTGTGCATCAACACCATTTTTCAAGGGCACTTAGGCTTGTTCTCTAAGGGCCGTTCATCATAGTCCAATAAAAATGGGGGCTTGGTTTTTTTGTGACTGTGTCTAGGTTGCTGTAGCCAAAAGAAACCATTCTCCCCCAAAACCTAATTTCTGGCAGTCCATCTATGCTCAATAGACACGTTATCTTGTATTTTGACTATGCAGTAATACTTCATGCTATTTTTTTTTTTTTTTTTTTACTTTGCGCATAAATCTGTCCTGACAACCTTGTGCAGATTAAGAAAACACAATTAGATGCTGAGATACAAGCTCCTCCTCTGTCCTTACCACACATGCCACTGCCAGAAATTTGTGAATATTAAAAGAATGCCGGATGTAAGGAATCCAGTGTGGTAAATTTTATGTGCATGTGGCATCTGGCAAATGAATAAATGTGTACTTTCCAACTAGCTATGTAAAAATGTTATTGAGACACATCTGTTTGACACTCGTATTGAATCCAAATAGTACACAGCTGTGAGTATCTTTTCATCGTAAGTACTAAACTAATGGAAACCTAGTGTGAATACTAGAATAGTTTGCTTGCATTTGGGAAATAAAGACTTACTGCTTACTGCAGTTATGCAGTTGTCATTGTTATAATTTTTTTATTTATTGTATATATTCATTTTTAATTTCTGTTTTAGGTTTAGGTTTTGTGTGTAAATACATGAAACAATGATAGGATAAGACTTTAGATGATGGACAAGTCAAACCTTTCAGGCCTATGTGTGTTGCTGTAAAATTTTAACCGTACATTTTACAGTCGTCCGCTAAACGATGCAGGACTACACTCTTAAAAATAAAGGTGCTTCACGATGCCATAGAAGAACCTTTTTGTCTGAATGGTTCCATAAAGAACCTTTAACATCTGAAGAACCTTTCTGTTTCACAAAAGGTTCTTTGTGGCGAAAAAAGGTTCTTCAGAGATGTTTTTTTTAAAGAACCTTTGACTGAATGGTTCTTCTATGGCATCGATGTGAAGAACCTTTTAAGCACCTTTGTTTTTAAGAGTGTAATCTAAAATACTTGTGCTAGGACATTAGTCTGCAGTGAAAAATTAGATCAGTTTGGCTTGAGTTCCACCCTGAAGTATTCCAAATTTTTCCTCATTACATCTTACATAATAAGAACACACACAGTTACTCTCATATCACTGTCTATCACTGACGGAGCATTCTGTTTGCATTATTATTATACTTGCTCATGGTACTGCTATTCCAACCATTGTCTTCCTAATTCAACACAGCCCTGATTGTTGATGCACAGTGACATGTTAGCATATACTTGCTAGGTAACGTCATCCATATGTGTTGAGGAATGGGTGTGCACAAAATCTGGAAGACCCTGTGGATTGCATTCTTTAAATAGATAGCCAATGAAGTTATTCCTGAGATGCACTCTAACAGGCTGGTCATATTTTTTAACACTTCTGCTTGTTGATACCAGACATTGTTTTGACAAGAACTTACTTGGGTGGTCACGTAGCTGATCGAGTTATGCATTTTGGTGGTTTGACATATTCAGGCTACATTTCATGTCGCACCTGTAGGAATCAATGTACAAATTTGTTTGTGTGAATTTGTTTACAGAGCAAACAAAAATAACTAATCCTTTTTTTTAATTGTTTGAGCATATAGAAGTAGATTGTAGATATTTTGCATGGTACTTGACATGAGCCCCAGATCAACTTTGACAGCATTATGGCCCCTGTCCTGCATTCACTGAGGAACTGTAACAAAGGCCTCTCATGCTAGTATTACAGTGCCTGGCATCCGGCTGCACGTTTATGAACTACAGGCAGCCGAGTAGTTGACCAAAATAAATGCCATGTGTGTGTTCCATTTACTTAGAGCTTTTGCCCCCAGTTTCTTTTCATCATCCAGCATAAACAAAGCAGGGCCCCAAGTGCATCATGGTCTGTTAAATCCTTTCTGAGCAGCAAGCCTGTTTGTAAAAGCCCCCCCACCTGCCACCCTGTAACCCGAGTATGGCAGCAGAGGTGGGGTGCGGGGTCTTATTAGGAATATTATGTCTTCAAGCCAATACAGGTGCATAACTTTTTGATTTCACAGTTGTTTTCTCAATGACTGATAACAAATATGCATCATTACAGGTCACCTGTTCATGCATATGATGTTTGTGTTTACGCTACTCCTGTACTAGAAATAAAAATGATATATAAATCCTAAACTATATTTCTGTCATGACAACTCTCGGAGGGATTAACATACAATGTTAATGTATTTGGTCTTGACGGAATAGATCTGCTACGCTGCTGCTGCTGCGGCAGAGCAAGTACCAAGACTTGCTACTGCCAATACATCCACAAGATGCTGCTGTAAGCATGTAAGAAATACTGCTGCTGCACATATAACGCATATGAATAGCCCTCATATAGCATACATGAATCACCTCGTAGCAGATCTATACAGGTGGAGCTGGGGAAGGTGGAGGGTTTCTGAAGTGTGCTGCAAAACTGCTACAGCAAACAAAAGCCAGGTATTTGAATATTAAAGGGTTAGTTCACCCATTCTGTGTTCGTGCTCTGCCTGAAACGCCGCTCTGTATGTGCACGCTTTGAGCGTGTGCGTGCGAGCACCAAACTGAATTCTGCATGCACATAAATGGTTTAAAACGCTTGAATGTTTAAATTGTGTACAGTATTTGAAAAATAAAGTGTTTTTTGAACATTAAAGCATGTCAACATATTCTGTTACACCAAATACACAAAATAATGATCTTTAAAAAAGCATCATATGACCCCTTTAATAAAAACTCACAAGCATACTTGCAGTGTAAAATTATTCAACTAGCAGTTTACTGAGAGTATTCTTCAAAATGTACTCACATAAACTAAAAGTCAGCTAAAAGTCTGTACGGTAACTAGTAAACTACAGTACTAGTTGCAAACCTGATGAAACATATTGATGTATGGTGCTCAATATTTACTACTGTTACACTTAAAGTACACTTAAAATTAAATTAGTTCAAAACTTGAACTTTTCTTGAGTTCCTGAACTTGCAGTATACTAGTTTTTGTAAGGCTAAATCCATGAGCAATCATTTTTCAGACAAAAATGGAAATTACTCAGTGTGATTTACTTTTTAATTAGTAGATGATAAAGACAATGAAAATCTTTGATGTGGTCACATTACTTGTGAGAACTTTGTGAAGTTTTGAAAACTAATCTAATTTGAATAGCTAATTTGAAAGTTTTTGTTTTATCAGGCATTGCAAATGGCAACTGCGAATTGTTCATGATAATCATATAGAGCTCTCAATGCCACAGAACAAGGAGGAACAGAACTGTTCACAAACTTCATTAGGACTCGTGTGTGTGTGTGTGTGTTCACACGCATTGTTTGAAGGTGCAGAAACATGAGATTTTAGAGTTTTTTTGTAAAAGCCGTATAAACTTTTTTTAAGGTACAAATTGACCTATTGGGACATTGACAGCCATCAACTTTTATTGTATGGAAAAGAGCCGTCTAAACATTGTGCTTGATACATCTTTTTGTGTTCCACTGATAAAAAAAAAAAAGAATGAGGGTGTTTCATTTTTGGGTGAACTGTTCCTTTAACATTTTACATTTCTTCTAGGGAGCAGACCAAGTTTGATAGGTTAAATGAGACAGTTTGTTCAATTTTTTGTGATGTGAGGAGAGGGAAATCTCTGCTGCCCTTTTCACCTGTTTTTGCTCCCTGCAAATTTTTTTTCTCAAATACTTCTTTATTGGCAGGCAGGTGATTCTTCGGGTATAGTGCAGACATTATGAATGTTGAGCAAATTTGGGGTGGACAAGGCGCTATTGCTGGTACTGCACTGTGAAACGTCTGAGAGATGAATGCCAATGAGTGTTATGTCAGGTGTACAGGCTGGAGTTTGCCAAATCTTTGCTTTCATGGAAAAAGGCCAAATAGCACAGAGAGAGAGAGAAAAAACCTTTGTGAAATGAGAGAGATAATAATTCAAGAGAGGATTTATTCAATAGCAATTCCCACTGTGATTAATTACCAGCAGTTTTAGGGTGGAGGCAGTATGATTTATTTTATGAAGATATCATTTTGTCAGAAATCACTCCTTGAGATTATTTAAATTTTTCAGGCAGCTTATTTAATAATTTTAATGTAACTCAATATTCTGGATATTTTTATCATCCGTATCATTGTTACAATGCTTAGGTGTTTGGTGTATTTTACAGTTCAGTTGTAATTTGAGTCAGTCAGAGCAGGATTTGTCTCTCTCAAATATTTTGGATGCATTTTTTTTTAAACAAATATTCTTCTGATATATCTCACTTTTAAAAGGTTTTAGATTTGACTTTCTGAGGTAACAATGAAAATAAACAATACATCCAAATTCATAAGTACTGTCATATCGTAGTACTTTGTATACAGTGGATTTCTGAAATAATTGTATTTAATCGCTTCATTTTTTTGGGTCTATGAAAATGCATCAATGTCAAAAAGTAAGCATCAATGTTTGCCTGTGAGAATGAATTAAGCTGAGAACATTTAGGCATGAAAGATTTTTAAGAGACATTTCAAACTGTTTAAATGTTGTCTTTTCCAGGAATCTGGCAAGTACAGGAAAGGAACTCAAAGATAACTTCCTGAGAGCCCTGGCGGAGCGGGAGGAGGCTAACCGCAGTGGGGAAATGACTGTGAGTACATTATTACAGCACTCCATTTGCTACGTAATGGGATTCCCCCAGAATATTTCTGCAATTCCATTAGGACGGGAACACAATCCACACTGTGTCAAATTCAGGAGGGTAACCCCCCTTCTCTCGCACACCTTGCTTTATTGCCACCTCAGCCTTCTTTCTCAGAGAAGATGCACCATAAACAGGAGCCACCGTTCGGGCCCCCTACATTTGGGCTCTTGTATTTCTCCAAACGATTTCATTTGTTCTTGTTTTTACAAGGCTATTTAAATTAATTAAACATTTTAGTATAGTCCGGGAATAGGCAGAGGGAATGGTTTTTATCTATTCATTAGGAAGAAACAATATAATAGGTATAAATCATTCCCTGTTTGTTCAAGTGGACTAACTTTTACCAGACTTCAGCAAATAACATACTCTAGCAGTTCACTTTATCCAATAGCATTTCCCACTGACTAATTTAATTAATTTTTTAAGTTTGTCTGTTACCACAGTCATCTTGCGTGATTTTATATATCTTTTCACCACTTGCTAACACGTGTGTACCTGCTGTGTTTGTAGACTGCAGAGCTCCTTATAATGATCCACAGTTTGTGTAAACACAAAACATTCATTTAACTTGAGCTACTTTCATTACTAATGTTTGTAATCCAGCAAATGTGAAGAGATAAAATTCTGGAGATGCTGGTGAAAATTTTTGCATTACTTCAGCACCTTTGGACCTGACTGCATTTCAGGTTCTGCTCATTAAAGATGTATAATGACTTTAAAGAGCTGTTATTTCAGATTTTCCACAACTAATTGGTCCACAGGAAACCCTTGACAATCGGTAAACTTTCATATAGACAATCTAGTCTACTGCTGTACTGCCATACTAAAGAACAACATGACAAGCTTGCAGTTTGTGAACAATGTCCAGATGCTTTAGTAGGATGTATTGATTTAAATGTTTTTGGTCATTAGCTTTGATTTATGGCTCTTGTTCAATCATTTTTAAACATTTTGATTGGTCAATCATTACATTTTAATAGTTGCAAACAGGACAAATCCTAATCCAAATCCAAACCCAGGATTGATGAGACCAGGAAGGACTAAAATTTAAAACAAAAAATGACAGTCCATGTACTGTAAGTCATGCCCGTAATTCAACTAAATGGTAATTGTACATGGTCTCTGTGTTATAACAGTTTGATTAGGAGCCTTATCACAATATCCAAGACAGACATCTGATCACCATGTGTCATGGCCTTGTGTTCTGAAGTCCTTAATAGATGAGAACCTTGTTTCATTTAATAAATCTGGGATAAAAAGATCTTGTTTGGGGATTTTTTACCTCCTACACAGGAGGAATAGTTTATTATAACTGCTTCATGGGTCAAATGGTGGAAGCAATGCAGAATTCTAATAAATCTGTGTCAGTGCAACTTAAGACCAGAGAAATAAATGGAAGTGGAATGTAAACTATAGTCATATTTGTTCTGGCCAGCCGGGAAACTAAATGTTTTTCTGCACTCACCTTGTCACAACCAGATAGAAAACAAGTGTTTTACCTGACCCTCTTGTACTAACCCCAGTGGGATGTGTGAGTTTACGATCAAATGTGGAGCACACAGCAAGCTGAGCCAGCGACTGCTGACAGACTTTCCCACTAATTGTTGACTCTGTAAACAGTGCTATTTTAAAGCCCCAATTCAGAGTCATAACCCAGTATAATTGAGGCTGATATAAAGAGTACAAGTTGTTCCTTTAGTGCAAAAAAATCTCTTTCTTGCATTCATAAATATGAGTGAAAATGTACTGTGCCGTATCAAGCAATGTTATGCTGACAGATCCTCAATTACTCAAAAGGTTTTGCTTTGCAAGTGTATAAGAACAGTTAGTTTATGCTTAGGAGGTATCTATTCATAATCTTCATAGAGTTTACATCAGGACTGTTTTCTTTTTTCCTACATGAAAATAACACATTTTCATGTTAACACAATTGTTTCAAATTATGTTTAGGTATTATCAGTTATTTGCATAATTTATTTACAGAATTATGTAGATTTTTCTGGCTTCCCAGGTCATAATTTTCAAAAAATTCTATGTCTAAATTGCAGTATAAATAATATAAATAATGCAGTATAAATAATGCACGACTGTGATTGGAAACAAGCTTGGCTGAACTCTGAACTATAAAGCTAAATTGGTGAACATGATAAAAACAGCTTGAAATTCACATTTTGAACATGAGGAAAACTCATAAGCATAACCTAGATTATCTCTGATGTAGTCATTTAATTTGATGTTTTCTGGATCTCCAAGGAGCAAGCCAGACAGTTTTGCTCACTAAGTATTTTAAAAAAAAAATCTCTATCATATCAGCCTAGTACATTTGGCTACTGTAAATAAACTGCTAACAGCTACTGTCTTGGTAAATAGGACAGAAAAAAAAACAACAGTGAAAAATTTGATGGATGGATGGATGGATGGATGGAT
>NW_015551200.1:155438-165687 GCF_001515605.1 Sinocyclocheilus anshuiensis | reverse complement strand
ACAGACAGACAGACAGACAGACAGACAGACAGATAGATAGATAGATAGATAGATAGATAGATAGATAGATAGACTGAAAAAAGGTGCAATTGTGTTTTAACTTAATCATGGGCTCAGATTTGATCGAAAACAGGGGCAAAGCAAATGCTACTGTCATTTAAGTTCTTATCAGCACCATCCAGGCAGGGCATTCTTGAGTCTCGTGGTTAGTGTTATCTCTTCAATCAGCTGAGCTCATAAAGCACTCAGCTCAGCATACATTGTACTTTTCCTCCTCATTGGTGTTGCGAAAGTGTCCTGCTGCCAAAAGTCACACAAACAAAAGGTGCACCTGGACAGCTTTGGCATTATTTACTCTGGGTAAGAAGTTTTTTTTTTTTTTTTTTTTTATCGAATCCAGGTCACACCTGTGCTGGATGCCTGAGGAGCTCCATTGTTGGGTGGTACACATTTGAAACTGAAGGTGCTCTAACCCCTAACCCCGCCCCACCCTCCTGCTATTTGTTTTTGCTCTTACGCCAGTAATACAATGATGTCAGCATTCATGCCCTCTTCAATTTCACAGTCAGTGGAGTTGATTTTTGTATTATTCATTCTCTATAGTTTGAATTTCATGATGGAATTAAGTCATCCAAGTGCATCGTGGGTGGTTCTGAGAACAGTATCTGCAACCTCGGTCATATTGTTGCCATTGTGTGAACATGTTTTTGAGGTGATATGTGAATAAACAGTCACATAATAAATTAACGGGTGGTTGTTAGTGGTATTCTCCCTCATGCATTTATTTATGCAGAAGAAATGTTGCACATGCTAGTCAAACCACAGTTGCCAAGTAAGTCCTAAAGATGACATTCTTTATTTGTTTAGGTTTATGATCAATCAGGGTTACCGGTAGGTCTGAAAATACTGTTATAGATGTAATGAGAATGACAAAATGCTGTGGAAATAAAAACCTTATGTCCCCAAATCTGTGAGGGTATCAAATTTATATTTACAAATTTACATTTATTGCAGTATTATAATTCTTATTTTAAAGTATTGTAGTTAGTTGACACTTCCTATGGTGCGACATACTCTATTCTAAATGACTTAAACATGTAATTTTATGACCTTTTTTGAGAGATTACATCAAATATTTATATATCCATATATTTGTCATTCCGCAGGACCATCTAAATTGAGCTAGAAAGGGCACATTGGAACAAAATAAATGAATCTTTAACTCCACAAACTAAAAAAAAGTGCACTTTATCTGAGTTGATTTTTACCTACTAATGAGCTTCTAATTACCCTTGAACAGATTTTGTTGTCTCAAGCAAACATTGCTTGCATTACCCGATTCTGTTTATAAAATAGACGTTCTCCTACTGATTATTATTAAAAACCTTAGCGTTTTTCTTATACCAAGCAAGTTCTTGTCTTTTGTCCACAGACCCAGCAAGTTCTGTATTGATAAGTTGTGTTCATGTATAGAAGATACTGTGGTCAGCCATGCAGTTCAAAGATCACATTAAGAAGCATAGAAATGAGTGAATTTCCCAGCCATATACCATTACAGGGAGAGTGTGTGTCCCGGTCAGTCGGCCCTTTGTCCTTGTCATGGCCAGTAAAATAACAATAGCATGTTGGTTTCAAAGCACTTGACCAAAGGTGGAGGTCCCTTAGAAAACAGTCATGCAGAGCTATCATGTGACCTCCCCTTGAAAGCCCGACAAAGACTTTCAAAGGGTTGAGGGTTGGGGTATCTGACCCCCCTAAGTTTGGACTCATTCATAAAATAGACAAAGTTCCTTTGTAAAATGAATTTAGATATGCTTGGTATTTTGTTAAGGGTCCTTCATTTTGTGGGTTGACAATATTTTTACACACCATTATAATCTGAATAGCTAATATGATTAATATCTGGACATGTGTTTAATCTATAGAGAAGAGATCAAGGTATGTTGCCAATGTTTTTCCTTCTAACATGGCTGGAAGAACCCATCCTAAACGGTTTCCTGTAGCCTGCCTCTCTAATGAACAGCTGCAAGGGCTTGACCATCTTCTCAAATATGTGCTGGAAGATTTTTAGAGGAGATGAAATGGGATACACTTAATCTAATTTCTCAAGTCTCTGGGTTTTGTTCATCTGCTTTGTGCATTCTCTAGAAAGACTCAAGGTTGTAGACTCACTGTTTTTGGTAAACACGTTTAGGGTCTTGACTTGGATAACAATGCATGTTTCTATACAGATTCAGTGAAAGTTCACCCAAAAATAACAATTCTGCCATCATTTACTCAAGATGATTATAAAATGTTGAACAACATTGGACCCCATTGACTTTCCTTGTATTGAGGCTATTTTTTTTTTTTTTTTTCAAAATATCTTCTTTTGTGTTCCACAGAAGAAAGTAAGTCATACAGGTTTGGACCAACATGAGGGTGAGTAAACCATAATTTTTGGGTGAACTATTCCTTTAGCATAATTTCTCTGGTTCTGCTTCACCGGTTTAAATGAATTGTGGTATCTTGCTGTTTTACTGTGATGTCTAACATATAACAGCTTGATCTGATACTTGCGCCATAAATCAGAAGACTCCTTAAGTGTTTAGAAGCATTATGGGAGACTCATGCCATAATCAAAAGTTATTTCCATCATTTCCAACACATTCCTTTTCACGTTCTCTCCTTGCACCTGTTTATCAGCCGCAGCGATGGAATTCGGTCTAGTCCACTTTCCGACATCGTGATGTTGTTATTCCTGATACTCCTATCCACAGACATCATTTTTCAGCATGACACATGACATGTGCTCTCTTACTTGTAAGGAACCATTTAACCTCTTTGCGCTGAATGGTTCTTGGTTCTTCTTTCTGAGGAATGTACACCTGCTCCATCAAGGCCTTCTTTTTCCTTTCCGGAGCTTTATAACCTATGCTGTAGAGTGCTCACGTCAAGAATGAGCTTAACATAAGCTGGACATTGTTTGAGCAGCTGAAGACGTCTAAGCAATAAACACATTATAGATGATGTGTGGAATTACTTGGTTGAGAATACTTGGCCTGTAGCAATCAATTATTTCATCTTGAGTACTTTAAGAGTTCAAGCACATCCCAGTGACTGCAGACGTGTGGCCGGGGTTTTGCGTGGACCTCTGTTGTTGGTAATGGCTGCCCATCCAACTGGGAAATGCAATTATACTCGAGAAGGCTCACAAGCTCACAAAGCACATTCTTTGGAATCCTCTTTGTTTTATCAATACATAGTGCTTGAATGTGTATTATTCCACCTGAGCAAATACTGCACACCATTTCACCCACAAAGCCCTCTCGTTCTTTCTCTCTCTCTCTCGCTCCTTCTCTAACCATATGCTAGTGTTATTAAATCTTTGCCTTTTTTGACAAGCTCGAGGAATGCCATCTTTGCAGAGATTTTTCCTTAAGAGGTATTAGCAACAGTGTGTGACAGCCTCCCAATGAGTTATTGGCATAGTACATGTGTGCACCAATGAATTTGGTTTATTGTAACACTTGCTGTTTCAAAACACTTGACGTGACAAATTCTTCCCATATTTTCATTTTGTTGTACTATATAATAGCAGGTGCGCAGATGGATTGCCATCTTGGCTTGAAAAAGAGTTGTTTCACCTGCCAGAACACTGAAGGGTATTAAATTCACACATTTAACCTAATAATTGCTGTGGAACATGGAATCTGGATACACTGAACTGCATCAGCCAGATCATCACATATATAAGTAAGCTATAATGTAGCCATGAAGTAATCACAATAAAAATGTTTATATATTCTTATATGCTTATATAAATGATGTATTATCTAAAATGCCTTCAGTAATAAGTAATGCAACCAGGAGACCATGAGTAATGTTTTGTAAATGTGCATAGAGGATGTTGTGGGGAATTGTGTTTTGTCTTTGCGACAATGGTGATTAGAATTGATATAGTAGTCGAAAGAATCACACAAAACAACATGAGGGGTAGTAAATGATCAAAGAATTTACATTTTAAGTGGACTATTCCTTTAATTACATTTACTTATTGTAATTTATTTTCCTCTAATAATATTTTTGAGGTTCATCAGCCATTCACAAAACCTACGGTGTTACGTAAGTCTGTGTGAAAATGTCATCATTGCCCTCTTGAATTTCACCTATCAACTTCCTATACTTCCAGCCGCCATCTGGCAATGTTGATATCACCATGCATTCCATGTCTTTGCTCCCTGACAAACCCAAATCTGTTCATCTTCTTCAGACAGCGGAAGACCTGTAATCTTTTGCAGGAGACTGACAGGCGTGCTAAAATAAACATATTCTGACCGCCGTCACTCTGTGGTGTTCATTCAGCAGGGATGACACTGCTGTGTGCGTTTTTTTTCCCCCTTACATTGTCAAAATACTTTTTGTAGTTTATTCAGCATTTCTTATTGAAAACAATGAGAAAAACACCAGGATTGAAAGTGATATTAGACCGATTTGATTAAATGGGTACAGATTTATAGCTAATGTAGGATCAACATACTTACTGCTCAGTATTTTGTCCAGTAGTGTTGAATATTTTGTTTTGCCACTGAAGTATTTGACATTGGTTCTGAAAGTGCAGAGAAAACACTGAACCCTCCTCCCCATAATGCATCAGAAAAACTGCTTTTGGGTCTCATGGGCAATCTGGAGGGAGCTTCTTACTACATTCTCAGGCCAATGCAAACAGTGTAATGTTTGTACACCTAGTTCAACTGGGAGTATGAAAAAAAGACTGCAGGACTTTAATCAGAATGTTAAAACAGCCGGGCCTTTGATAAGAGCTCTCCCTGAACATTTATCTTACTTCTCTAAAAGGTGTAATGGCATCCACTTTGATCCTGCCTTGGAAACATGATGTTGGAGTTCTGCTGTTGATAACAGTGGTCAGTGGTCATGTTGTGTAAGTTAAAATGTGTCTTGTCATTTTTTTTTGTCATTTTCTTGGATACAGCATGCCATTCATTTTACAGCTTCTTGTCATAATCGTCTTGACCCCCCCCCCTGGCTAAAAAGGTGCAGGGATACGGTAGAGTCCTGCAAAGTGGTGGGGCAATAATATTTGTCTTGGAGAAGCTTCCAGCGATGAGGCCAACAACAGCAAAAGGTCTCTTGACAGGTGTCATGGATGAGAGTTCTTAGAATAACACAGTTGCAAAGTTTACACCAGCGTAGGAAGAAGGAAACTTGAGAGTTTACCATGCAAAACAGCTCAAATCCTGCTTACTTAGACATAAATTACAATTCAAGTGTAATGTGAGGATTATTTGACATGTGTCTCAAGTATTTAAAACTGAAAAGCCTTTTTACTCGTTATATTACATTATATTATATTATATTACATTATGTTATATTATGCTTAAAGGGGTCATAGGATGCTACATGCACTTTTACAAGTTGTTTGAACTGAAATGTGTGTTGGCAGTGTGTGCACAACCACCCTATAATGATAAAAATCCACCCAGTTTTTTTTTTTTTTATCTGGTTAAATGTTTTCCCCTTTCTCAAATCGAGCCGATCTCAGATGCCTGTCTGTGTGATGTCACACAGACAGGCCCCTCCCACGATAGTTTGATTGACAGTAGCGTTTCAGCACAGACTGGACTGGTGTCTTACCCTAGACCCTCCCTGAGTGACCTGTCATCAGTCCGCCATTGTTTCACTGATGGAGCAGATGTAGACAATAATGACTCATAAGCGATTGAGGTGTTCTGTTGTTGGATGTAATAATGAACATAGCAGTCGTCATTTACTCCCGACATCTGAGCCGCTGAAGACACAGTGGATTATATTGTTTCTGAAGGGAATGCGCCCCTGATCTACATAAATGTGTTCGCGTGAATCATTCATGATCCTGCCTCATCTACAGAAGAAGTGAGTGTAATGTTTTGTAATGAATCTTTGCAAATCACCTTTCCTAATAATGTGCTAATTAGCAAGTCTCACGATGAATGCGGCTATTACAGACTTTTCATTAAGACCCTAAAGAATCATATCAACTTGTGGAAAATGGGCATCCTATGACCCCTTTAAAAGGTGTTTATGAAGACAGTGAATGTCTGTTTGCATTTTGTTAGACAGGACATGATTAGCTGTGACTTCCTGTTTAGCACATGATCAGCTCAAGAAAGATTGTAATATTTACATTGGAGCAGTGCATGATCCTTGGGAAGGAAACTCACACATGGGCGCTACGGAGCATGTTTTCTTTGCCTTGTCATATACAGCTGCTACTTATTCAGACTGACTCCAGTGCAGCATCAGGGCAGACTTAACTAAAAAAGAGTTAATGGGTTGTAAGATAGCTTTCAAATTGGGGGAAGTCTAATGGTTAGAGAGTTGGACTCGTAACCCAAAGGTTGCGGGTTCGAGGCTTGTACTGGCAGGGATTGCGGTTGGGGGGAGTGGATGTACAGCGCTCTCTCCCACCTTCAATACCACGACTGAGGTGCCTTGAGCAAGGCACCGAACCCCCAACTGCTGCAGCAAAAATGGCTGCCCACTGCTCCGGGTGTGTGTTCACGGTGTGTGTGTTCACTGCTGTGTGTGTGCACTTAGGATGGGATCAACTAATTCCACTAATTCCAAGTATGGGTTACCATACTTGGCCACATGTCACGTCACGTCACTTTCACAAATTACAGTCGTTTCAGTCTTTCAGTCCTCAGAGGTTGCAGGTGTGATTTGTTTAGCTTTTTTTTTCTGTGATGCATCACATTTTGGGAATCTGTTTTGGTCTGCTCAAACAGTCTGTTGTAGAAAAAGAAAAAATGGTGTGTGTGAGTGTGTGTGGGTGCATGTGTGTGTCTGTGTCTTTTTCAGTTACATATCATACATATAATTGCTATGGGATGTTGTTACTCATTTGTGTTCCAGGATTGTGTTCTGGCAGCTACTTCGTCTTGTATTTAAATTTGAGTCTCTGAATAAATTTGAAGCCGACAACTAAATAACCAGAGGCTAAACATTATGTCTTAAGTGGAACCAGAAAGCCCATCACTTTATTTTGAGTACAGTCAGCTGCAGCCATCAGCCCATTATGCTTTGATGCTTTTAGCAGCCATTATGAAAGAGATGAATACGTTGAACAATGATATCAGCACATCTTGTATAAGTATAAGTATACTTAAAATACAAAGGAAAGCTTGTTTGGCAGCATCACATCACAGAAGGGCAAAAATAGGACATAACAATTGAAAACTAATATACTTTTACATCACACCTGCTCATTCAAAAGCCGTTTTCAGTGAATGTGATCATGCATCACCTAATCATTCTGATTTCACTCAAACAAAATGTATACATCTTTTCTAGATGTGACAAACAAAAACTAATGGAGGTTGTTTATGATACCAATCAACAGGAAAACACTTCAGGATTCTTAGACACACTCAAGAATGTTCCTGTGCCATGTTATTACAGAGGAAAGTTCATAGATAACAATTTACATTTGTTTGGTAATTCACAGTCACCAAGCAATATGCAAAACTGTTACTTTATCATTTAATTTTTACTCAAAATGTGGACAAAATGTCTAACATATAGCAAATAAAAAATACCTAGGCTAGTGGATTGTATATTTATTGTGTATCCTTTCAACAAATCAGTGTGAATTAAAATGCTATTGTAAATCTTCTAAAGAAATATGCAATTGTAAACTTGGAATAGCATATCACATACATGTGCATTATAAAATTACTGATCTTAATACAGTTAAGTCCAATATTACTTTGTAAATCATCAGTTTAGACTCAGTAGTCTGTCCTTTTCAGTGGGTGGTGGTGGTAAAGCTCAGCTGTGGTTGTGGTTGTGGCTAAGGTTTATCCTGATTTACCAATTAGTCACAGTGCTAATAAAGTTATTCATGTATTCAACACAATTCATATTCTGCCATATGGCTTATTGTCATCATTGTGTCTTATATATTCATTTGAAACTGATTTTCACTCTAAGGAGGAAGCCAAGTTGAATGAAGTAATGGATTCAGTCTTAAATATAGGGCAAACTTGTCTTCCTTCTTTGGCCTATCATGCTTTTCAAAGGTCTAATCATAACCTTGTTTCTCTACTGTTTATTTTTGTCTTCCTAACCTTTAATTACCAAGCTAAGAATCAATCTTTAACAGGCCTTTCATTTGTTAAATTGTTTTTTACCACTGAAATTATTATCTGTATTTAGCCTCCAATAAAATGTTACCACATTTGCAAGCGCTTATGCAGACAAATACGATTTTTTTCTCTCCTTTGATTTTTCTTTAAGACACTTGAAGATGGTTTAGGATTTAGATTGTTGCAGTATAGTAAATAATTAATCAAATTAGAATTGTCTAATTAAAATAATTAGCTTATACGCTTGCTCACGTGATTCATGCCAGTTTTGAAACTTAATGCACAAGCATAATACAACCAAGGACTATGCACTTTACCTTTGTCCCTGCAATCCCTTTTTAGGTTCTCAAATATAAGTTTCTTTTTCTACATTTTATTTTATTTTATCTTATTTAATTTTTTTATCCCTTAGGGAAAAAAACTATTATTAAGTGTGTAATTTGTAGGAATTGACATTTATATCAAATTTCCATATCTGTGGGATAGTCACTATGTCTACTGTTAATTACACTTTATCTATGCAACTTTGTAACTTTGTCTTAAAGAAAACTTAATTTTCAGTGTTAACTCTTAACTTTTATGTACTCTAAGACTACTGCTAAATACGTACCATCTGCAAACACATCTTTTCAAAGCATGGATTTGAACCAAGGGTGTATGTGCAGATTGTACCACTCAAGTAGATATGGGAATTAGTCATCAAGAGCCCTGCCAGCCTCACACTGTTATGCCACTTGCTCTGTCACACCAAGTAAATATAAATAGCATCACTAACCACATGCAGTCCAGTGAAAGTAACCCTATGCTTAAATGAATGCATTGGAATTTTATGGAAAACTGTAAAGGTGTTTACAGATGTGTGGCAACCACACTCAAGAGAATCTCCTTTTAGAGTGTGATAAAAAATCCTGCATTAATAAACGTTTCTTTTTCAAGTACTAGCAAATAATACTCTTTGCTTTCTCTAACTGTTGATATAGTCTGTTTGGAAGAATTGTTTCAGGGTGATTTAGTGTCTGTCTTGATTTAAGAATACCTTACCTTATGTACATAAATAATATGTAACGTGTACCAATTAATTAATCTAAAGCAGAGATTTAGGAGATTTAGGCTTTAGGAAAAGAAATCTGTCTAATGAAGACAGAAGCCTATTCTGACTAAAATTAAATTCTGTATACAAAATTTGTGTCAGTTTGACAAAGTGGAGCTCTATAGAAAATAAGGGAGCCCGTAGCAGTGAAAACATCCCTGAGGTAACATTATTTTAGAGCTAGTAGCAGGAGTGCTCATTTGAGCTTCAAACTGTTGTATTAGGTGTTTAAGAAAATTAATTGAGGGATTAATATAACTTGAAATGAGAATTTCGGGAAACAAAGTATTTAAAGTTTAGTGCTCAGCACATAGTGTGATGTATTTATTTTAAACAGTAGATTATCCGCTTTTTTTGTTCAGGGCATGGGTTGAAAAAAAAACCTAAGTTTCCCTTCTTATTTATTATTTTTAAATATTAAATAAGTACTTTTTAATTTTCATAATTCAAGCATTCCCCAAATGAATCCCCCAGGCCCAAATGGGCAGATGAAAAGCATTCCTTAACCTCTAACAGTACAGTAAATATCACAACACCCAACCTCATTTCATCACTATTGTGTAATTTACGGTCAAGAACATCAAAGATGTCTTTAACCTCATTGAGAGAAAAAAAAACTTGTGTGTGGCTTATTTTCAAACCAGTTTGACCACTGCAGAAATGACCTCACACTGTCAGTAAATGAAGGCAGACAGTTAAATGGTTAAAAAATAAAATCTGTTATTAAGGCTTTTTTATTTTAACATTTTATATGTTACATTCTTTTGATACATTTATTAGACTTTTTAGATTTACAGTACAGTATTTAATTTTTAATGTTTAACAAATATTTTCTTCATTTTGTTGGAATGAGCTCTGTTTTTCTCATCAAAATGCATAGTTATGAAGGGCTGATGAAATATAAAGTAATGTTTTCTTAACCAGCCATTATTACATTTTCCTAGCCGTGCAGTATGTTAAAGGGTTCATATGATGTTGCTAAAAAGAACATTATTTTGTGTATTTGGTGTAATGAAATGTGTTTATGCGGTTT
>NW_015551200.1:73283-155267 GCF_001515605.1 Sinocyclocheilus anshuiensis | reverse complement strand
ACTTACAGTCTGTGAGTCAGAACAGCCGGCATTGTAGTCTACTCTTCCAGGATCAGGAAACAGTCCTCCATAAAATGCGCTGGACACATCTGAATATTTGGGTTAAACTGTTCTGGAACAGTGTTGTAAATACAACTTAACTACTGATTTCTAGTCGTGTCCTCTTTTGGAAGGCCAAACAAAGTAGTTTCGCTTTCACAACGAAACACAGCGTCACACACGGCGGCCTTGAGTGAGCGGCGGCCGGCGGCTAGAGTGAGCGGTGGCCGGCGGGCTTGCGGCAACCTCAAGTGACGACCCCGTGCTGGACTCCGGCAATCCACAGCGCGAAGTTGATGTATTTCCTCAGCGACCAGCACGGATCAGCTCTAGGCATGACGAAGTGGATATCGTCCTCTTTTGGAAGGCCAAACAAAGTAGTTTCGCTTTCACAACGAAACACACGGCGACAACAATAATACAGCGAGAAATTTACAGATCTTCTTTATGCACCAAGAGCTTGTAACACTCCAAAGAGAAAGGAAAAATTTTAATCGCATCATATGACCCCTTTAAAATGTGAGATTTTTTGGAATATGTTAAACACTTTGCACAGTGCTATAGTGAGAAGCAAAGCATTTTCCAAGAAAAAGAAGAAGGGAAAATAATTGCTTCTCAAGGGTTTTTGACAAGCGGCAGAGCGGACAACACCCTACTACCCCCCTCACTGTTTTTTTTTCTCTCTCTTCCTCTCTCTCTCTCTCCTAGGAAAAAAGCTGCCTGCACCTGTGTGGGCTCTTTTTAACACCTCCCGTGGCATTTCGTAATCGCACGTCCCTCTGATCAAAGTGTCCAAGAACTGTCGTGAGCAGAGATATTAGATCTCACCTGAGATAAAGAAGTGTTTTCTTTTTTCAGAAGAGCTGAGAATAATGAACCGCTGTTATAATAGACAGTTGAAGTGGCCCGGAGAACACTGTGATGATGATGAGCTTCTGCCCTGTCCCTGCTGAATGTTCTCTGTGTCAGGCTGTAGGTGTGGCATTATATGTAAACAGTCAAATGCAGAAAAAAACATGCAAACGAACCTTCATGAGTCCGTAGTCTGCAGGGCAGAAGACCGTCCTGTGCAAGGCAGGAATGTTATCACGGTGCATTTGGGACTGGCCCTCCTAATTACAGGAGGGTACATTTGGTTAGGCCAGAGGCACTGTGTAATTACTATGATTGCAATTCTTTAGACATAAGTCTATCCTGGCCTGCAGTTCCTTTTGAAGAATGAGGCCCAGAAACGACACACTGTGCGTTAACTATATTAAATGTGTACCTTGTATTGTTAAAGCGGACATAGGCAGAGCAGTTATGAATTTAATGACTGCTGAATAGTGGTGATTGACAGTTGCCCCCATAAGGACATTGTGTATGTATCAGTGTCTTTTGGAACGCAGAAAATGCAATACCATTTGATTATTGGATTTTACAGTGAGAAATGCATATTGGATATTAATTCAAAAGCTTTTTAATGTGTTATTAAACAGCTATGATTAGTCTGTCAAATATGAAATTAGTAGAAGCAAACTATCAATTGCAGCATATCCCCAGCTGCCTCGTTATTATAGGGTGACCATGCATACTCTTTTACATGTCCTGATTTCAGAATTGTCTGGTCCAGGTTTTATATGGCATCTTCCTGCATGCTTGCATGCCATTGGTCAATTAAGTACAATGCCTGCAAGCTATTGGTCAAACTACTTTTCAGTCATCGCCTTTAGCAAAAATAATGGGAAAACAAAGCCAAAACCCAGACATTTTTGACAATTTAGATAAAGTAAGACATATATCAACATGAACTGTTATTGCAAGGTTGCAAACAGTTCATAATTGCTTTCTCATTATTTCTTTCTAGAGTGTGACCTCATCAGTAACACTTTACAAAAAGGTCCCATTAGTTAGTTAGTTAATCTATTAACTGACATGAATTAACAATGAACATTTGTTACATTATTTAATGATATTTGTTAATGTTATTAATGTTATTTGAATATCTACATTGTTAGTTCATGTAGTTCAGGCCTATTAGATAATGTAATAAAATAGTACATTAAGAAATGCTTGAAATCCTTTTTTTAGTTCATGGTTAGTTCATGTTAACCAATGACGTTATCTAATGTTAACAAATGGAACCTTAGTGTTCCACTTTATCTCATGTCCAGCTAGGACAGGTAAGCAGCCAGAGACTCACCGCGCCTTCAAAATAATCCAACTGAGGTGCGTAGACCAAAAAAGTTTCCCAAAGGTGAAGAGCTTGAAAAAAGTCTGCACGCTCAAACATCAAAGAGTCACAAGCGAGATGAAAGCAATATGAGCAATTTACTGAGTAAAAACAAGGCAAACGTTTCGGTCACATGTTGACCATTTTCAATGCCAAGCTAACAATCTCGGACAGGTAGAATCGTAAAAAGTCTGAAAATGTATAAGTTTAAATTACATCCCAACACCACACTATATGAGCTTCGTTTTTTGTTCTGCTCTCAGTTTAACACATCCTTCTTAAATAACAGGAAGGGAGTGCATTCCAAAATAAAGTTGTTTGTGGCCACCTTTTATGTCCAACCGAAGAATTCAGCAAACTTAATTTTTACACCAAGTTCCTGCTACATTCAGGCAGGGGACACATGGCAGCTGTGAATGTGGTTTCAACCCGAGAACATTAAGTTTTAGTAAGGTGACTCATTTATCATTCTATTCCATTCATAGAAATCTTGAGGTCGATTGCGTCAGACTTTCCTCCCAGTTCTTTGATTCAACACTAGTGGAAACCTTGTAATATTGTACCATAGTAAAAATCATAGCAACGGCCCTGCAGATGTCTGAGACAAAAAGATTAGGTTTTAACTCCTCGTTAAACATGGCTACTGTTTGCATGCCCTTGTTTAACAAAAGTGATTTGTTAAGTAAATGTTCAACAAAGGTCTGGTTACCTAGCTGCAATCCACAGGAGTACAGAGCCCAGTATATAGCATCATCAAGGGGGAGGTTTAATGAAAGCAAGCCATGCGTCCTGCATACGCTCAGATTCATAAAACTTTCCCATCTTGACAAATCCCAGGACTACAGCTGGTCATGTGCACCCTGAACCAGCAAGGACAGCATACGTATAGGTTGTAATCTTGCTGTTAATCTCCTTTACAAGTCTCTGGCATAACATCTGATTGATCTAAATGGGGAAAATCGTGTTTTTAATGTAGGGAACAAAAAGGAATTTCCTTGAAAATGAACTGTAAAGTGTGCTCGCTCAGATGACTCAAATCTCAAGCCCTGCAGTATTTGTATGAAGAATATATGGAAGAGCGGTTACGTTTTTCCAATTTTGTCATTGTGAAATACACTTTCTTAATGAAACCATGGAAATTATGTTGTTTCAGAGTTTTTCATGAAGTAAATGGAGGAGCTTAGGAGTTTGTCAAGATTTGAGGTTTAGCATTTTTGCATGTGTTTGGTCAACTCTGGTTCACCTCTGCTTTGCTTCACTTCATGCGCTTGTGCAGGTGGTGTGCTTCAGTAATAAAGACAAGCTTTACAAACAATATTGTTTTCCTCTGTAGCCAAAGAGAATTCTTCATTAGTTTGCAAAAGGGATCCAGGTTCACACAAGGAAGCCTGATTTTCAATGCCTTCTTAAATAAAAGGTGTGTTATGTTAAACATTGTGATTGAGGGAGCTTTTATAAGCCCATCGAAAGATATGACTAATAAAACTGAAGTTCTTCACACTCAAAAAACAAAGAGCAGAGCACTGTGAAAATCTAAGTAGTCCATGACCTGTGATATTTTTTTCCTGTCTGTGTTTTTTACTACCCCACAATGTGTAAGAAACATAAAATGTTATGACTTAGGAAAAGGAAAGTGCCTGATAAAATTGATGAGCACATAATCTATAAATGTCAATCTTTGGAAAGGTTTCTCACAGGTTCACATATATGAATCTCTAAGTCCCCAAGGGCAGTGCTGCTTTGCACATGTTTCAGATAAACTTAAATTTTCCCAAAAGTAACATGGAAGCCAAAAGAATGTGGAAAATGACTGTAGTGGTAGCAGCACTGCTGGGGAAAGCTGTCTGCATGGAGTCACATTGGTGTAGGAAATCTCAAAAGAGACCTAAACTCAGCTGATTTGTGTGCTGCCACTTTTGTTGACCCCAGGTGCTATTTTTTGAAGCTGTAATTCTCAACATAACTAAGCTGTGCCCATAATTTAAGACACTTTTCCTTAGACAGTAGATACACTGACTCTCCTCATCAATATAGACCTCTGAACTTGGCATTCAAATGGATTTTTCTCAATCTGGAACATGTTCCACCTGTTGCACAGGCATTTGGTTTTTGAAAGCTGTGCCTCTTGCAATTTATGTATGGTTTCTTTCTTTTTACAAATGAATAAGCATGCATATTTTTTCAGATTGTTTAATCATTAAATCAAAGTAAAACTTACCATACAGCTATAAAGAGCCCCTTAATAATCTATAATTTATGTGTTGCTTGGAAAATAGCTGATTCATTTTTAATGGCCAGCGACTAAGAAAAGATGATTTTTGCCTCCATAATTGTGTAGTTACAGCATTTACCAGCAGGGGCTGTCTTAACCATGCTGCTAACCAACCAAATCTTGACCCCTTAAAGCCACCTATTTAGTGGTTTGGGCTCTACTTTTTAGCTTTCTGCCCAACTGATTGCTCGCTTGGCTTCCTCCACCCTTGGCAGCGTCCACAGTTGTCAAGCCCCATCTCAGTCCTCAGAGTGGAACACCAGCTCTTTTCAGGGTGTTTTGTAGATGGCCAGAGAACACCTGCTCGGGCTCTGTTTATTTTCTTGCACAAACACCCAAGCAATGTGTTTATGATCGGAAAAGCCGAGCACATGAGTAAACATTTGTTTAAATCGCATCTCCCCTTCAACCTCCGTATAAACAACCTTATTTTGTCCTTTCCTCCTTTTTTTCTTTTTTGGGATTTTTTGACGTACATTCTTTTCTTCTCACAACCACATATCTCGACACAATCCTATTTCTGTATTTCCCAAAAAGTCCTGTCACAGTTCCACCACCTGCTTTGAATTTGCTGTCCGACGGTAACAAGTTTTGATTACTTTCTTTTCTTTCCTTCTCTCAGTTTCTTCTTGTGAATATATATCAAACTATTTTTAAAACTCAGAAATTCTCAAAGTAAATCCAGATTTGAATGTCCAGCTGCCAAAATGAGCAACCAGACTTTCGGAATGGTTAAGTTGTACATTTTTGTTCCCCGTGCCAGGACATCTGTCTTCTGGTCTGTGTATTCTTAGCCCTATAGGATAATGGCAAGTGGGTGGTTATGTGAGTTCAGAGGTGGTGCAATTTCTATGTTTTGAGTGAAAAGAAAAAAATGTGCATCGCATTGCCAGATTAGAGGATTTTTGTTTGAAGTCCTGTGACCCTGAAGAGCACTTCCAGGCCCTCTTAGTTTTCTAAAGGCCAAATGCGATTCTGGCTGATCCCAACAGAAGCAGAACACCTCAGCACATCTGGACTCACCGCTGCATCTATTACACAAGCCACTATGTGAAGTCACGTCCAAGGCAAATAAGCAACCCCCCCCTCAAAGAACACCTAAAGAGGGACAAGGGTATGGGCTGCCAAAAAAAAAGGACTCCGACCTCTAGCATTCCTCTCATCCAGGTCATGTTTTCATTACCCCGACAAATTTACACAGTTGTTAGTGATGGCCTGGGATTCCTCCTAAAGCACAGCCCACCAATAATAAACAGAGGCCAGCTGACACCCTCAGACACCTGCACGCCTCCCTGACAGTGCAGGATTGTTCCCAGGCGGAAAGCACCAAGAGGCCCTGCTTTCCTCTCAAAGTGTTATCCATTTTGTACATTTTTGTTCCTCGTGCCAGGACATCTGTCTTCTGACACACCCTGTCATTATAAGAAAAAGGAAGCAGCATCTTTTGATTATTTTCTTTCGTATTGCATACATTTTCACAGAAACTCTGCAAGTCTGTCATAGACATTAAAAAAGATGTTAAAAACGGCCAAATTTATTCATTCATTTGTTGTAGCCACTCTGTGGTTGTGTCCTGTATTGAGTTTTTTAAAACCATTTTAAATGCACACTGATTGTCAGCTATAGGCTGACCAGGTTTGAAATGGTTAGGGTAAAAAAGAACTCTAAAAACCCCTAAACACTTCAGTTGTTCAAGAAGCACTATTAAACACATTAAACATTTTTACGTCTTCTGTGGTCCAAAGTTTCATGCATATGTTGGCAAATTTAAATCACATGTACAGAATTACAGCCTTCTTTTCATGCAGGCTAAGAAAATTCCTCAAGAAATGTGTGTTTATATATATATACACATATACACACACGGATGTTTCCACAGTATTATATAATTCGTTCTATAATATATTTATTTAATTTTAATATTTCCCAACATATAATATATATATATATATCCCCACTATGTGAAGTCACGTCCAAGTCAAATAAGCAACTCCCCCTCCCCCCCTCAAGGAACACCTAAAGAGGGACAAGGGTAAGGCTGCCAAAAAAAAGGACTCCGACCTCAAGCATTCCTCTCATCCAGGTCATGTTTCCATTACCCCGACAAATTTACACAGTTGTTAGTGATGGCCTGGGATTCCTCCTATAGCACAGCCCACCAATAATAAACAGAGGCCAGCTGACACCCTCAGACACCTGCAAGCCTCCCTGACAGTGCAGGATTGTTCCCAGGCGGAGAGCACCAAGAGGCCCTGCTTTCCTCTCAAAGTGTTATCCATTCGAGAGGGTGCAACCATACCACCCTGACACACACGTCCGAGCCTTGAAAGAAATGCGTCATTGGTAAATCCTACCAGAGGAAACATGCTCATGAACCAGCCAGACCGGTAATAAAAGAGTGTGTTCTCTTCTTTCAGTGCCACAGTGCTCAAGAGTGGGTTTGTGAGAGTAACTTGCTTTCTTGAGTCATCAATCCTGTCAAAACAGATGCAACACACTTTTTTTAGATGTACTGCAGTGCAAAATTGCTGATTTTGAGTTAGACTACTAAATTAATATTTAGAGATGCATCAAAAAATTCTGTAAAGATGATTATTTTCATTCAAATGTATATTCTTGCAGTACTGTTCAAAAGTTTGTGGTCAGTAAGATGGTCAGTAAGGTTTTTTTATTATAATTTTTTTTTTTTTTAAGAAATGAATACTTTTACAGCTAGGATACATTAGGTTGATCAAAAGCCTAAAAGAAGGTGTCACCGTTTTCACAAAAATATTAAGCAGCACAGCTCTTTTCAACATTGATGAATTTTGCTTGAGCACCAAATAAAATGATTTCTGAAGGATCATGTGACACTGATGACTGAAGTAATGGCTGCAGAAAATTAAGCCTGTCCATCACGGGAATAAATTACTAAAATATATTAAGTTAAAATATATTAAAAGGAATAAAACATTTTTTTTTTAAATTGTAATAATACTTCACAATATTATTGTTTTTACTGTATTTTTGATCAAATAAATGCATCCTTTGTGACACATAAGAGTTCCAAACGTTTGGGTATTGCTTGCTATTTTGTCTAAGTAAATTATTAAAAAATGAAAGTTAAAATAAATTGTTTAGTAAAATAAATAAAAAAATCTAATATCAAAAATAGGCATGGTGCCAAAACATTGTGTATCCCTATTAATGTTGATTGTATAAAGATTGTAGTTTTGTGTAGTTTTGTGTCGTTTTGGCGAAGTAGACTTCTACAAAGAGTTTGTAATATCAGTACAGTTCATTCGTTACTGAAATAGTCTGTAAGTAATGTTTTCTCGTAAGAGGCTGTTTCTTTATCAGATACAGTAAAAGGGGAACTTCTTGAAGGTACAACGCCTGTTCTGTTGGACTACGGGAAACAGTCAGTTCCACAGATCTGTTTTTATCACTTGGCCTGTGGACTTATGAGGGCGAGAGGAAACCTTTCTGCCGTTGTATGACTGTGGGCTAGAGGGTTTTGATTCCTCTTCTGCAATCGAAAGACGATCTCCAATCCTTGCTCTGCCCACTGTAATTTTAGATGTACTGCAGTGCAAAATTGCTGATTTTGAGTTAGACTACTAAATTAATATTTAGAGATGCATCAAAAAATTCTGTAAAGATGATTATTTTCATTCAAATGTATATTCTTGCAGTACTGTTCAAAAGTTTGTGGTCAGTAAGATGGTCAGTAAGGTTTTTTTATTATAATTTTTTTTTTTTTTAAGAAATGAATACTTTTACAGCTAGGATACATTAGGTTGATCAAAAGCCTAAAAGAAGGTGTCACCGTTTTCACAAAAATATTAAGCAGCACAGCTCTTTTCAACATTGATGAATTTTGCTTGAGCACCAAATAAAATGATTTCTGAAGGATCATGTGACACTGATGACTGAAGTAATGGCTGCAGAAAATTAAGCCTGTCCATCACGGGAATAAATTACTAAAATATATTAAGTTAAAATATATTAAAAGGAATAAAACATTTTTTTTTTAAATTGTAATAATACTTCACAATATTATTGTTTTTACTGTATTTTTGATCAAATAAATGCATCCTTTGTGACACATAAGAGTTCCAAACGTTTGGGTATTGCTTGCTATTTTGTCTAAGTAAATTATTAAAAAATGAAAGTTAAAATAAATTGTTTAGTAAAATAAATAAAAAAATCTAATATCAAAAATAGGCATGGTGCCAAAACATTGTGTATCCCTATTAATGTTGATTGTATAAAGATTGTAGTTTTGTGTAGTTTTGTGTCGTTTTGGCGAAGTAGACTTCTACAAAGAGTTTGTAATATCAGTACAGTTCATTCGTTACTGAAATAGTCTGTAAGTAATGTTTTCTCGTAAGAGGCTGTTTCTTTATCAGATACAGTAAAAGGGGAACTTCTTGAAGGTACAACGCCTGTTCTGTTGGACTACGGGAAACAGTCAGTTCCACAGATCTGTTTTTATCACTTGGCCTGTGGACTTATGAGGGCGAGAGGAAACCTTTCTGCCATTGTATGACTGTGGGCTAGAGGGTTTTGATTCCTCTTCGGCAATCGAAAGATGATCTTCAATCCTTGCTCTGCCCACTGTAATTCCTCACCTTTGCCTGATGATTTCTTTTCAAGACTGACGGGGGAGCGCAAAAGCCACAGATAAGGTAGCTGGATCAGCCCCTGGCCAGCTGTGAACCCGATAGCATCTGTTTAAAGCATCTAAAGGAGGACCGTTCCTTTTCAAGTCTGCAGTGCTAGTTATCTCACTTTTATCCTGCACATGTAAGGGAAATCCACAGATGGCCAGGGATCTGATAGAAATACAAATGTGATATCATTGACTATGCTATCAAAAAGGATGATTTCACAAAAGAAGTGTGACTCTGTCTCTCGCTGTCTCTTAGAGGTAAACAGACAAGCCAAAACAAAGATCCTCTTCACAGCAGATGTGGTTGGAAGTTATTCTTTCATCTTTAGCATCCAGACAAAACAACTGCTGACTGAACTCCGAAATGTGCAGAGTTCCTGTCTTCCATTCTAAAAGAGACTTTTTGTTGAAATCTGATTCATGGTATGGACTGTTACACAATTTTATTAAAGGTGCATTTGTTACAGAATCTTCCCTATTGCAATGATTTATATCTCTCCTTTGTCTAGTTTGTCAGTATAGCATACTGCACTCCAGATTATTTATACAGTATGTCCTCCTATTTTTCTTGCAGTCCATCATTTTCATAAGGGACCGAAATTCTCACGGACAGGAAATATCTGGGTATATAGACTACTCCCACCGACTAAAATCTGAAGACTTTGAACCATATTTCAGCGGAAAGAAAAGGCTTATGCCAAAACCAACTGACTTAAGGTAAGCCTACATATATTATGACCCATCCATGATGATTTCCGGTTACTATTGTTTTAGTAGATGTGCTACTGAACATCTCAAAGTTAGATGTTCTCAGATTAATGTGCATGCATCCTTTGATCCCTGAAGCATTTGTCTTTCTAAAAAGGATATCCTCTCCAAAATATCAATATGCAAGTAATACAGTGAAAGCAAAACAGACTTCCTGTTCATAATGGGGGAAGAGGAGGCATCTTTTTGCCCTGGACAGTGCATTAAAGGGAAGTGTGTATGTTATGAATGATGCCTTTTTCATCCTCTAATATTAATATTAGTCAAATAGTGATCCTCTGTAAACCAAGTTAGGAAGTCATAGCCATCCAAAAAGAAAGCATCACTGATCTTCATAGAGATTTCCTTTAAGAGCAGTTTGTTTGAGATTCATTTGAGATTAATAAAAGCAAGCATCTGAAATATATTACAGGATAAATATACTACACTATTTAAAAAGTTTGGGGTCAGTGCCATTTTTTAGGAGAAATGTATGCTTATTCAACAAAGATCATCACAAAGACAGTAATTTTGTAACATTTATAATGTTACAAAAATGTCTGTTTCAAATAAATGCTGTTCTTTAAACTTTCTGTTCATCAAAGAATCTTGGAAACAAAAAAACACTGTAAGAACACTTAAGCAGAAAGCATTAGGTAGCACTACAATTTTCAACTGATAAAAATAAAGAAACATTATTTTATAATCAAATCAACATATTAGGATGATTTCTGAAGGATCATGTGATACTGAAGACTGGAGTAATGGCTGATGAAAACTCAGCTGTGCCCTTACCGGAATAAATTACATTTATATTAACATTGAAAATGTATTTACAATTGTAATAAACTTCACAATAGCACTGTTTTTTTATTACTGTACTTTTATCAAACATAAAACACCTTAAACATAAAACATATTTTAAAAACATCTAACCCTATACTTTTGAATTACATATTGTAAATATATGATGAACCCCAAATAAATATTGTAAAATAAACAATATGTAAACACAGTAAAACAGCAATACATATATGTAAGATTAAACTACATGTAATAATAATGGGTTTTTAAGACATTTAAAGCTGTTATATCCAGTATGCAAGTATAGCCAGGCATGTTTGTGTTTGTATATCCACATCTTAACTGCCACAGCACATGATCTAATCAGGGTAAGTAAAGGAAGTACACTACAGCATAAGCATTCTCATTTCCTGTTACTCTCAGCCCCATCTCTCTTTCTCTCCCTATTTCTCTTTTAGTCCCTCTCTCTCTCTCTCTCTCTCTGTTCTCTCTTTCCTCCACCATCCTTCTCACGGGAACAATAACAGGCAGTGCTTGTGGTTGCCCCTAAGATGGAGCAGATGCTGTGTTCTTCCCGTACAGATGCATGAATCCACACTACAGCTGACAGACTTTGACTGCCTCACCACAAAAATAAAAAGTACAAAAGTCATGGCCACCAGCTGAGGACAATCACCAAACCTTTAGTAATACAGACGGAAAGTCATAGCTGGAAAGGTGGATAGATAGATAATTTACCCTCTTTATAGAAGACTGATTTCTTTGGTTGTATTGACTCAAAGCAGCACCTTTACAGATTTCTCACTAATTCTAGGTTACCAGCCAGACTATTCTCTTTCTCCTTGATCCATAGAGTTACAGCTGGTGGATTTTTAAAACACTCTTAAAACTCTCCATCAGGCTTTAGTTTGGTAACCATGGAGCACTGAAGTACACAAACATCCTTTTCTCTGTCAGTGTTGTGTAGTGTAATGGTAAAGACGCAGACCTGTTATTAACGGCACAATAATTGTTTCCACAAAGCCCAGGTCTTTTACACTTTTGTAAGTTAGTGTGGGTGGGGTGCCATTCAGCTGCGCTATGAATATTAAGCATTTCATGTTACCGGGTGACATCTCTGCAGGGACAAAAAGGGACCAAAAGTGGCAAAGAATATGTTCAAATCACATGTGTTGCGGCACTCATGCATTTTCAATCACAAAACGAATAGACCAAACGCTCAGAAAGCCCAGCCGGTCTTCGAGCTTCCTCTGACTTGAAAATGTAAAGGCTTTGGAGCATTTTCCTGCCCATCTTTTCATGCTCTCTGTTAAAATATCTCACATCTGTCCTGTTTCTTCGACCAAAAGTAAGTAGTTCACCATTGCATAAAAGTGGTCAACCCAAAAATGCTAATTGCTATATGGCGTTTCAGTATAAATAGACACAGAAAATGCTGTCAAACCTTATTTTGAAAAGGAGGAAGTGAATATGCATCCTTACTTCTAAGTCCCTCACAAAGTTTTACATTTTGTATATGTTATAAACCATATGGAGAGAAGAAAGGTGAAGACTTTCTATTTTTTGTGAAGAGCAATCTATATAGGACTAGAAAGTTTGATCCAAAGGCAAACAGAACAAGAGCTAAACTTGTCATTTCATGCATCACTGTATTTCTCCAGAGAATCTGGCTCTTTGTGAGGGTCTGCCATGTTTACCGTGATGGCACTCACTCCGATGGCAACCAAAGGAAGTCTTTCCTGTGATGTAAAATGGCAAACTCAGACCCTGTGAGAATGTTTAATTCAGACCATTACTTTTTGTTTACGTCTTATTAGCCAGTCTCTTTAGTCAAACTCTTTTGTTTGCTTTGGTGACCAGCACCATGGTTTCTGGTCACCTTGACAGGAAATACTGTAGCGGACAGGGAAGTGTGAGGTGTCTTTCCATCATGCGTTCTCTCTCTTACACACAGAGCCATATGTACTAAATTATGATAAACTGGAGTTCTTTCAAGATGGTACAGCCATAGGATGGGCCTGCAGAGCTCTGAAAAAAATGGGCTTAAATCGCTTTTGTTAGATTTTCTTACATTAGGTGTGTAAAGAAGAGCTGATCCAGAGCAACCATCTTCTGGTGGTTTTAAGACTCAGAACATATGTGTAATTTGTTTAAATACTTGACACCACAATGACATTAATCCATGATTTAGTTAATAGACATATTAGTTATTTATTAGATAGTTCAATGTCCAAATGTCCAAGTGTCTTTATACTGCACCAGGGATTGCTACTGAACTAAATCCTCCATAGCTTGAAATCAACTGAAGGAGGATCGTGTCCCAAAAGGCAGTGATTTATATCCTTGAGGTTAAGGTCATAACTTCTTATAAACAGCATCTGTAAAATGTTTTAGTAGTAGCATTGCAGCAGTGCAAAATGTATAAAGCTTTGGCTGACGTCCACAGTGTTATCATGACAGAGAATGAAATGCTCTTGCATAAAGAGCCTCTCCCCAAAGTCCAGCTTTGTTCTTGGACCACAAACTACTGCTTGGGAAAAGCTGAGGTCTATTTGAGCAACCCTCGCTGCCTCCGAGTGTGACATTTGGAATTGGTGTTTCTGCAAAGCAGCTGTCTTCCAGCAGTTGAGCTTGTGATGAGAACCACTAACACGGACCAGACAGTCTCTTTTTTTCATTATTGCTCATTGCGTGCATTAATTACATTTAGATCTATTCCCACTGCCATTTTGAGTGGCCTGCTGGGTCTCAGTCTTTACACTGATCAGTGCAGACAGAGGAATTTTTTGGTTGTAGCTGTGAGAAAGTGTTTTTTTTCCTTTAGCCTGGAATGTCTTGAAAGCTTTGTAGAAGCTCATGTGTGAACAGATTTTTGAAGCTGGACATCTATTCTTGAACATATTCAAATAAATATCCAAGTGTCTCTGTGTTCAGTTAGAGGAAAACTGATATGTTAGTGAAACTTCTGTCCAACAAGCATGCCAAAGGCTAAAACAGTAAAATGGCTAACTTTCCAAGTAACAAACCTTCCCTTTAAGAATTCACATGAAAAATGTAAGCACGTACACTGTAATAAAAAATATACAGAAAAAGTACGTTTATGGACATTTCCTTTAACCCTAAAACAACACAATGCAATGTGTAATTCAGGTAAAACACCTGTGAAAAATCAATACAGATTTTTTTTCTTATTTACACAGTACATTGTGTCCTATTTTTTTCTTAGAGTGACAAAATATACAAATCTTAAACATTTTACATTTACAGTACACAGTGTTTTAGTCCTTAGTCCGTTAAAAAGTAAAACCCTGCATTTCTGATACTTTCTCACACAGAAAAATCCTGATGTCTTGTAATTTGTGCTTAATACATTTAATAGCTGTACCTTTAATACATTTCCCCATTAGATTTACTCTCTACAGTTAAAATATACTGGTGCTTTGTTTCCTTTCTTTTAATTGAATACGTTCTCCAGCCATTGAAGTTGTTTTCAGTCATTTTCCATAAAAGTGTTTTAGAAAGCAACCCTCGCTTGTAATTTTGTGGATGTCAAGAGCATAATTGTTCTCTTGTCTTCCACTTGTATCAATACTGTAGAACTAGAATAGAGAAACAAAATGAATGGCACTGATTCTAAAACATTGAACAGATTGAATTCCTTATACAACTTTACACCTGGCTTTCCAAGCGCACCTTTTATCAAACTGGGAACAAATGTGTTATTTCATCTTTTTTGTCAAAAGCACACAAGACACAACCTGACATTTTGTCAGGTGAAAAAACTTTTATTTCTTTCTTTTTTTTAACTGTAGTTTATATACTACATTATATTCACTAAAGCCCTTCATCCATCACTGTAGAGTTTTTGTCAACACCTTTGAAGCATGCATTTTATTATCTTTAGACCATTATAAACTTATTAACCCTAACTTTATCTTCAGCTTCTACAACTGGGGAACACAGGTGGCCAAACATAATGCCAGCTCAAACTATGAGGTAATCACAGAGAATCCAAGCGGCCTGCTCTTCAAGTGCAAGAACGACAGGAAAATCTTGAATGTTGACCCAGAGGTGAGCATGTTTGATCTCAGCAGACACTGGTAAACAGAGAGTGCTGACCTCTCTCAGCTCTCATTTAACATCCATGAGTAAATGAACACCTGAACTATGTTAAGCTGAGTATTTGTTTAATGAATAACTCAAGACCGAAATACGATTTACAAAGGAACGTAGTATCATTTCCAATACTACTCCTTTTCGATGCAGTTCCTAATCAGTTGATTATGGCAGATAATCATGCAGAAATCTTCATGCATTTTCAAGTCTTTTTGAAACCCTTCTGTCGTGATATCAAATAGCTTCCGTGTGAAGTGGAAAGATAGTATTGTTGCACCTGGGTAGCATTATTGTTCCAATCTCTGGAAATATCCATCAGAGTGGGTTAGAAGGAACCGCAAAATTTGGTCCTGGAACCTGTGCCACTGTTTTTTTGCCTGTGTGCCCAGGAGCTATGAGTGCATGCTATTTTGGAAAAGAGGCAACGCTGCAGACTGGCCTCTTTGAACACAAACTCACCCAGGCTGCCTCGTTGAGGGCGAGATGGCAGAGGCGAGTATTGCCTGTGGTCGAGCACACCCCGACCAGACCAGCTATTAAAAACGAGGGGAGGCTAAGGAACCCAGACACTGAAACCGCCCGAGCACCCAGAATCCAACCTCAGGCCCCCACCAGGCATGACCTCATTGCCCATGTGGATGCATTCCTTCATACAAACTGGCGGAATTGTGACATATTAAACCCTGAATTTGATTTGTTTGTTTGTTTTATCGCCCCGTTAGATATAGCCAGTGTTGTGAACGTTTCAAAATTATAAACCCAAATTCTTCTTCTTTGGGTTATGTTCGCATTTGATGAAAATATGTTGGTTATCCCTCCAAAGTAGCAGTTGGTGGTTTAGTTTGATAACCAGTCCTTATAAATCAGCAGCTAATGCTTTTCGTTTGCTTTATTTGATTTTTTGGGAATGTTCAGCATATGTTTGCATTTATCCTTGCTCTAAACAAAATGTGTATGTTAGCCCAGACAAAATGTACAGTAAATACATAGAATGAATGTAAACCTAAATCTTCTGACAGTTACCCTTTAATAACAGATCCCAGCTGGCTTAAGATCTTATTTATTCTTGGTGGAGGCACCCTATGGAGTCCATATTTTAAAGTCACACCCAGACTGATGTTTAAACATCAAATCACATTTATACTACATTTATACATGTATTTTTCATCTACTTTAGTAATATAAATAGAAATGTAACTACATTATTGAATATATTAATTGAATATCATTAAATATGTAACATAATGTCTGTATAAGATCAGTAGAGTTGACAATATGCAGTGAATAATGTTTGTCTCCTCTAAGTAGAACTTGTATGTAACAGATTTAGACTTTAGCAAAGTAGTTTTCATCCATTATGGGGAAAAACAGTTATGAAGTACTTTCTTCTGTTGCAATAAATTTGATCTGACATACCAAAAACGATCCAATAATTAAAACTGTTCACATTTTTTAAACACTTCAATCAGTTTAATCCTAATTATTATATCTCTAACCCAACAGGCAACACCTGGCGATAGCTCCATCCGAACTCCTGTCCAATGTGACCTATATGTGCATGTTGTCATTTATGACCACGTCACCAGAAAACCCGCAACCAGTTCCTGTGCACCGCTCTCCAATTAAATGTATTAAAAAGCACTTGGAGCCTCTAATTTCAGCTACATTAAAGCAGTTTTAATCTTATATATTTCTGACTTCATATTGTGCACAACATCTGGATGCGTAGAATGGCATAAGCACTGCATTTTGATCTTTAGGGCCAATAGTCATTTAACAGTGTCTGAATAAAAAATACTGATTTCTTTTATGTCTTGTTATTTTTATTTTTTATTAATCACTGTGGCCATTTTCAAATATTTATCATCTACAATCACACATTTGAGGCACTTAGTGGCATGACTCTCAGAGACTGTCTGATGATGCAGTCACTTACTTGGAAACCTGAGCTTTGTATTGTACTCCTATCTAAAACAACTCCTCTGTTTGTCTGAACAAATCAAAGATAAAGCCCTTTAGAACGACGGGGGTTCTTTCATGTCCCCGCATGACTGCTTGTAGCTTCATTTTGTCTAAAAGCTGCCAAACACTCCATGAAATGGACAACGACACCCATTCCACATGATTTCAGATCATGAGATACTGCAGAGAGTTCCGGAATTAGATATCCATCAGTCAATAATTTTGTCTTTGCGAGTTTACAAAAAGGAGTCAGCAAGATATTGCTATGGTGGTGGCTCATGGTGGCCATCGTGGTACTTGAATGGTTCCAGTTCACTCTAGATTTTGGTCAAATTCTGGATAAAGGGCTAATTAACAGATAGAAACATCACACTACGGAAGTTAAACAAATGGCAAAAAGAGCAGCTTTAATCCACGCTAGACTGAATATTCAAACAGACCGTCGCTGAAACAAACAGTGACTGAATCCATACAAATTTACTGCTTAGATTTCTTAGGTTGTTTTTGTGTTAGTAATACATTACCATTCAAATGTTTGGGGCCAGTAAGATGTTTTTGAAAGAAGTCTCTAATGCTGTCCAAGGCTGTATTTATTTACACAAAATACAGTAACACTGAAACATTATTACATTTTAAAATATATTTTAGAAAGTGATTTATTCCTGTGATGGCAAAGCTGAATTTTCAGAAGCCATTACTCCAATCTTTAATGTCACATGGTCTTTCAGAACTCATTCTAATATGGTGATTTGCTGCTCTGGCATTTTTATTTTCACAGTTGACAGTGTTTTGTTTGATGATGAAAAAAAGTTTTAAAAAAATTTTTAAAAAAAAACAGCACTTATTTGAATAAAAATCTTTTGTAACATTCTAAATGTCTATACTGTGACTTTCAATTTAATGCACTCTTGCTGGAAAAAAACATTTACTGACCTTAAACCTTTGTATATTAGTGTATATATTTATAACAATATATTGTTAGTACCTTTATTAATAACTAATTAATTTTGCAGTTCAGGGAGTTAACTCAGGACGCTTTTTTTTATAAATAAATAAAATGATATATGATTATACTAATAACACACTCATAGTCTCCCACATACAGGTATCTGCAATACAAAATATTACAATCAATCTGACAGAAGAAAAAGTGTATATAGCTACATAAAGTTTCTGTTTAATCACCAGGATGAAGGCTGGAGAAGTGGGTGGTGATTCACCCACATTCATAACTGTTTAACTTAACAGGCCACAGTCCTTATTCATGTGGTGGAGTGGAAGTGTGATGAAACTGCCCACTCCAGTCCCTCACAACGACACAGCTCATTCAAACACCTACAAATCAACATAGCAGATGTGCTTGTGAAAATCTGGGTTCTTATCCTAAAGTGGACTTCCAGAGTTTGGTGGGAAATAAAACATGATAAATATAGGTTACTGAGGCAGGCCACATTTTCTCACTACAGCAATTACACCTCGAGTACAGATCTGACAAAACCATGTCTTGAAAATATGTCCACTGGCATCAGATGTCTGGGGTGGGAGTCAATCACTTCCTCCTCAGTGATCCTGAAAGCGAGACCGTGACAGAGGATATTGAAGCCGTGCACTAGTGTGCGGAGGGGACGCGGTGCAGCATCCGGATCAGACTCCGCTGTGCAGGATGTGTCTGCTCATCGCCATTGAGCTCAGCTAAATGGGACAGAGAGCCTTTAATGCTCCCCATAAGCCATGTCATTCAGTGTGTCAGCCCAGACACACAAGCTTTGCTCAGAGACGTTTCACGGATCTCACTGTCGAGCAGTACAACACAGATCCACATGACTCATAAAGACAGCTGAGAGCGTGCACAGTGTACGACGAAGACGTAAACGTTTGTTTTGATGCCCCAAACGTGCCCTAAGACGACAAACAAGGTATTTTCCACGTCGTGTTGCTATTTTCAGTGTGGTAGCCTATATATCGAAAAAAAATAGTTACTAGTTGTTATTCTTTCTTTTTGTCACGTAAACTTTCCTCACGCATTCGAGCTCTTTGTAAAAAAAAAGAGTTATTAAACGAATCGGATCTTTTCAGTAAATCACTTCATAAGGATCACAAAAACGGTCTAAACGATTCGTTCTTGAATTGGACTGAATAAATAAGAACGGTTCCCTAGCCGAGTCGGTCAAAATGGATATTTTGAACAAGTCCGACTCGCAGTTGACAACCGAATCATTTAACCGAGAACCTCTATGGTATTGACCAATGGTGTGAATAGCCTACTACTACGACTACTTCATTATCTAAATATCAAAATTAAAATATTTTGTAGCCTATAGACGTTTAGAATTGATTGTATGACAGTTTTATTGATAGGCATTTGAAACAGAGTTATTAAACGCACAAAACTATTTCAACCTAGTGATGTGAATTAACTTTAGTAGAGTTTAGTGTAAATGCAAATTACATGTATAGTTGCCAAGTGGATTTGTGAGCTGAATCATAACTTCAACAATGTGAGCAGTGCTTATGGAACGCGTGGTGACGTAACAGCACAGTCTGTTCAGTGAACCGGTTATTTGAAACGAACCGTTCAAAATAACCGATTCGCGGAAATCAGTCGGATTCCCAACACTGTCCGACTGCTCCCATAAGCCCCCATATATTACTAGCGCAACAAGCTTTACCTTCAATGAACGCAGGGAAGAGGCGCGATTGGCTGAGAACAGCAACGCTCAGACACAAAACCGAGGATCAAGCCTGACCATCAGGACTACAGCAGATCAAACTCACACGGACATCCTCGCACATTTTGCACAGGGACTGTGATATCTGCTGCAGGAACGTCGATCTTTGGAAACTATTTTGAGTACAACAAAGTGACATCTTGTTTAAATTTCCCCCTTCTTTTTCTCGCTGTCTTTGCCTTATTTTGGGGGTCCATGTGATGCTCTCCCTCTCAAGAGACAAGAGTTTGGAAACGCATTCAGCACTGATATATTACACCTAGATCAGCTTCAACAGTCCCGTACCTCCAGCATGGATCGCTGTCAACGACTGTTTATCCTCTTGTTGGGATGGGGTTATCTGTGCTGTGGATACTGTGCTGTGCTTAAACCACCCTTCATGGGTTTCTCAAAAGACGTGCAATTTGGACAAAAAGTGGAGGCGCAAGATAAGCAACATGCAAAGAAAAGCGAGCAGGACACGCTGTCAGAACACATGCAGATGCTCTACGCCAAATACACCAGTGCGGGATTCCCTCTCAAAGATGGGAACACTGTCCGCAGCTTCAAAGGGCATTTGGGTAGGTGTTAAATTCATTTAATAGTAAATGACTAAATGAAGTAATGGAGTCGTTAATACCACTTCACTTTTTCTCTTAGCCCAAAGTGTTGGTGTGTTTATTAATTTTGAGCTTGATCTCTTAAAGGGAAAGTTCACCCAAAAATGAAAATCTCTCATTTACTCACCTTATTGCTTTTATCAAAATTTACTTTTTCCCATAAAACGCCAAAAAGTGCTTGATGCGTGACAGCATGTTTACATTCACTTTAAAATGCACATTTTTTTCCATATATGAAAATGACTGAGGCTGTCAGTCAGTCCATAACTTCTCCTGTATATATAAATAATAACAGCTTAAAGTAACTCTGTAACAGCTTGTGTTGCAGTTGGTGCAATTACACCTGTTGATTTGCGTGAGACAGCAGCTCGAGGTGAATAGCTTATCATATAGCGTTTCATAAATCTTTTTAGACATTCGTTTTAAGGCTTTAAAACGGATGTTATTAGATGTCGATAAACGTAATGAGCCAACATCGGAGGTGTTGCTCGTTGATGGTAAAACTATTGTAAAACGAGTCTTAATGTTTTGCAAGTGGATTCAACGATTTTGATACTGTTCTGTTGTTTTTAAATAAAATGTACTTTAAATATACTTTTTCTAAATTACTTTTATAACTTTTCGCTCGTGCTGAGAAGTGCGCTTCTTTGCTCACGCTGAGGCGCTCGTGTGATAGTCACACTGCGGCAGTGTTGCCAGATCTCTCATCAAAACAAGCTCGAATCAAGCGGCTTTCCACACCACAATAGCATTGTGAAATAATGAAAATAACCTAGCAATCTAAATCACGGAATAAATCTTGTTCGTGCACATTTACGGATAACTAAATGGTGAAGGATTATTAAAGGGGTCATATGATGCGATTTCAAGTTTTCCTTTCTTGGCTTGTGTAATGCAAACACATACCAGCTTCATCTCTGTGTCTGTCACGCGACTGTTCCCCTTTCGGGCTCTGTCTTTACCTTTATTTTGAGAGCTGAAGCTCGCGATTATGGTAAGGGGTGTTACATTTCTGAGAGTGCTTGCGGTGTTCGGCCAATCACAATGCACTGGGTCAGCTGGCCAATCAGAGCAGACTGCGCTTGTCGGAAGGAGGGACTTTGTAGAAAACGAAGCGTTTGAGAGAGGCGGGGCATAGAGGACCTACAATAATGTACAGTATTTGAAAAATAATGTTTTTGAACATTAAAGCATGTCAACATATTCTGTTACACGAAATACACAAAATAATGATCTTTAAAAAAGCCTCATATGACCCCTTTAATGACATTATGTAGCGTGCAACTTAGGTTTTAGCGATTGTTCGTACATAGTTCGAAAAAATCCACCCAAAAGCGCAACACGCAAATTTCCACATTTATGAGAGTCTTAAAAAATAACAAGCCCACAGTTTCTTTTGACTAGTGGACATGACAGTCCTGTACTCATACCGCCCCCTAGTGTTCAGTTCTGATCTTAATACGCTTGTCATAAGACTTGATTTCGAACTCATCTTAAAACTCAGTGGTCATATGTCAATGACAAATCCACAGACAAAGTTTGTCTTCTGAAATATGAGTTTCAGATGAAGAGTGATAGTAATGCAATGCTTTTTTTTAATTGTTTGCTTGTTTTTTCTTATTAGGGACCATCAATAATAAGCAGTTACAGATCTTCAACCTCACTTCTCTCACTAAGTCTGAGGACGTTCTCTCAGCAACGCTGCACTACTACATTGGCGACCTGCAGAACAGCAGCCACAGATGCACAAGGCACAAAAGTTGCGCTCACCATAACCTCAGAAGACAAGGTCATATTCACATTGATGTCTGGAGCTTCAGCTTTGTGGATAACACCACCAGAACAATCGGCCATTTCTCCATTAACATCTCCACAATGTACCGGGACTTCATATCATGGCAGTGGAAAGACATTACTCGTGTAGTCAACCAAGCCAAGCGACACGACCAGCTTCTCATAGGCATTGACATTGACTCAAAAGGACATCATCCTTGGAAGAAACTCTTGTCAGATAGGTCTCCTTACATTCTGGTCTACGCAAATGACTCGGCTATCTCAGAGCCTGAGAGTGTCGTGTCCACCCTGCAGAGACACAAAAGCAGACTGGTGCCTAATCTTCATATGCTCGAAATACATAATCGCAGTGCCTCCTCACAACATCGGACCAAGCGGTCCGCCAACATCTTGCTGCCGCTACAGAACAATGAGCTTCCAGGCCCAGAGTACCCTTATGAGATACCTACATGGGATGAGACCAGCCCTTATGATCCAGTGGAGAGTAAACCAGTCAAGCGCCCTCGCAAGAAGCCTCGCAAGAATCCACGGCTCAAGAACCCTCTCCTGCAGTTCGATGAGCAGACCATTAAGAAAGCACGTAAGAAGCAGTGGAACGAGCCGAAGAACTGTGCTCGCAGATATTTAAAGGTTGACTTTGCAGATATCGGCTGGAGCGAGTGGATTATCTCCCCCAAGTCTTTTGATGCATACTACTGCTCGGGGTCATGTCAGTTCCCCATGCCAAAGGTACATTGTTTAATTATGGTTCCACACATTTTTTGTAGAAAGTTAGCTGGATGAGTTTTAAAATGAAGCACCCATTTAGTTGACTAGCGCAGCTCTAATTTGTTGTGAGACAATCTACTTGAGAAGTGAATAAGCAAAGCAGCGGGGAGAAGGACAGAGACAGGCATGAAGACAAGTGATTTATAAGCACCACCTAGTGGCAGTCAGGAGAACAGCTGTAAATCATTCAGCTGGCACTGTGGGCAGCACAGCAGTTCATTAAACTTCCATTATCACACCATTTGTCATTCTTCATCACAAAACCTTCCCATTGCCACTTTGAGATGTTGCTACCAATGGATTTAAAGAAACACAAAGTCTAATTTACTTCAGTAATGTGGCAGTTTACTGAAGCTTATGTTTATGTAGTAAAGCTGATTATAAGATTCATTTGTTTCATATTCTAAAATGTATGTGGATAAACCCCTTACCATCCCTTCAGATAAGAATTGATTTGATCTTGTTTTAGCAAATTAGGGATGCACAATGTATCAGTACCTTGTCAGATAAATTAGATATTAAAGTTTTAATTATCAGTGTCAGTGGATGTTTAATAGTACATGCCCTTTTTTTTCTGATTAACATTCACTTAAAGTTAATCTTTAAAAAGCCTAGTAATATAATAAGACTGTTAAATGTCATCTTTAGCAAATCTCAAAACAATTATCCATTTATTTATCATGTCATATTATAATGGCTAAATTCACTTTTAGCTTTAAAAATGGTAGATTTTTAGTGTTTTATAACTAATTGGTTTAGATAAAATAGTATAGCATTTTAATATCTACAATTTATTGGTTATTGGCCAGAATTGTAACATTGGTGCATTACCAATGTTTTTTTATACAGTTTATTTTTTAGTTTGGTTTAGTTATTTTGTTATGTTCTTTTGTCTTTTTTTTATTTTCATTCATTTTATTTAAAAATGTATTTATAGTTTTAGTAATTTTAGTACTTATTTTCAGTTGCTTGCAAAAGCACCAACACTTCTAATTTTCATTAAGTTTATGTTTTTTCTACTATTTACATTTTATTTCATTTAATCTTTATTTATTTTAGCTATTTTTAATATGGCTTTTTTTTATCAGGCTTGCTTTGCTCTTCAAATGATTCTGAGCAAGTTTCTTTTCACAGACATTGGAACATGGCTGGAATTGCATGAATCCATGAATCCACAATGTTTTACTTCTTTTTCACCCTTTAGTGTTGTAGTGCTTTTGACTGGTTTATCAAAAACAAACTGTACTGTCCTAAACCCAGTAACAGGTTCTGAAAAATGTCTAACCTCTTGCACTTTTGACCTCCTCCAGTCTTTGAAACCTTCAAACCACGCCACCATTCAGAGCATCGTGCGGGCGGTGGGGGTGGTCCCGGGCATCCCAGAGCCCTGCTGTGTACCGGAGAAGATGTCTTCCCTCAGCATCCTCTTCTTTGATGAAGACAAGAACGTGGTCCTCAAGGTCTACCCCAATATGACAGTGGACTCCTGTGCCTGTCGGTAAACGCTTCGGTCTCTTTCACAGCCTCCCTCCCTTAAACCGATTCCCAATTTTTGCACTGGAAGAAAGACTGAAGATGTTCGTTTCATAACCCTTGAAGAACTATCTCCAGCTTTAAGGATTGTGAAGAGCAAAGTGCTTTTCCATTAGGAATTCATTACTGTTAGCAGGAGGCTTCATGCATCACTAGAGATATGTGTATATGAAGAGACTGTCTGTCTGCGTTTGACCAGGAAGTTCTCATGTTTCTATAACCTCAGCAGTTAAGCATACAGGGGACAAACATTTGCTGTCATCCATCATGTTTCTGTACAGTTTGTACGATCTGTCATTGTTATAGCTATATTTTTGCTACAGAGGCATTGATTGACTATCATTGTTCATATTCTATGGCTGCTATACCAAGGTAGACTTTACTCCAGAGCCCAAATGTGCTGAAAAGAGGACTTTTGGAAAAAAAAAGAAAAGAAATCTCTTCTTACATTGTCAAAAAAAAAGAGAAAAAAAAAAAGATTTCTGTTAAAATTATTACCTATATAAGTTACATATTCAGTTTTCCACATTAAGCTTAAAACAGTGTTTAATTTCTGGGTGACTCTGTATTGAATGTCTTTAATCTTCAGAAAATATATATATTTATTTTCTCCAAAGATGTGCATTGTTACGAGCTTACATGTAATAGTATTACATCACATTTTGTAAACATAATTTTTAGTCAGGCTTTTTTTATTTGCAATTGTAAAAATGTTCAATCATGTTTCCATCTGACCTACTAATACAAGTTGAATCCTCACATTTAGCCAAATTCATAATGTATATGCACGCGTTCTGTTTCAGTTTTGTTCACGTGAAAAACGTTTCTGCTGTTCCTCTGAAAACTGCAAATAGATTTCAAAATGAGAAATGTTTCAGATGATATGTTCAGGAAGATTATGTAGATTATATTAAGCCTTTGTCTCTTTAACATAACAACGCCTATATAAAGTGCCTTAACACATTAAAAAGATTCATCATACATAAAAATATTCTTCTAGAATATTTATATTTCACAAAGACGAGTGTAACTTATGTAATGTTTTATTTTGGCAGAACATTTTTAGTCTACCAGTTTATTTGGATAAAATGTGATCATTTGTTCCAATAATGATATCTGTTCTGTTCTGTAATGATACATTTTGTTCTGTTTTTACTTTGAAATTAGCATAGAACTAAAGCAATGACATATCGTAAGCTGCATGTTCATAAACGGGGTGCATCCAAGTTGGAGTTTTTTGTTGCTGTAAAGTCAACCTATGGACAACAGAGAAATGTACACATATATGTAAAAGTGGGCTATTATCTTAATATATAACACATACATCAAGAAACACTATGTAAAGCACTCCTTTAGGATTTGTGTAATATATTTTTTGGAAGGCTTCCACCACACTGTGCGTTTTGTAAATGTTATGATGTAGGTGAAAGGATGTGCTTTGTATTATAAGCTTCATAAGAAATTATATTTGTATATGGAAATGACCTTTAAAAGCATTTATTTATTTTCTGTATGATGCCTTCTGTATCTTCATTTTGTGAAGCACAGAGGGGCTTCTTTAAATATTCATGGAGCTTTGCTGCACAAAGGTCAGACAGGGGTGCAAAAGGAAGCAATCACAGAATGCTTATTTTTGTAACACATCTCCTTAGCTGAAAGAAGCCCTTTGGCAGACCATTCAAAGAAAACTCAATAAAGTTTTAAGAATTATGTAGCCACGTGTTTATCTGTGATGTATTGAAGGACTCAGCCCTCCGGCCAGCACAACTTTACTGAATATTGATTGCATTGTTATGCAATCAAAATTATGTTGACACTGTTGCATCATGGAACATGATGTAAATGGCTTAATGGGTCAATGAGGACTGGAAAGTTTCCACACAAACATCAAACTCCATTATTTAATAGATATTCTCATTTACAAATCACTAGTGTGCACTGACGACTGAACTTAAAATGTGCTGGGAACAAAACTACATTTCAGCTGACATATTTATTTACAATTACTGCAAAGTAGCTTGTAGAATGACTAAACAAAATCTAAATCCTCACACTAAAAATGAAAAATTTTTCCTATTCACAAGGATAAAATAAGCAAGCGCCAAGCATTACATCAACACAAACATATTTGGCTCAGGTGCAGAGGTTACAGTCACCTGAAGTACTTGAACTCTAGGAAAAGTCACTAAAAATACTATTCACATATGTCTGCTTGAATTGCTAACCTTTGAAACTTCATCAGTGGCATTCACAGTCACAGGTGGTTATTACCTTCAGGAGCTCAAATATGTGACATCACCAGGAACATCTCACCTTCTTGACAAACCACTAACCCTTCTGCGCTTCTAAAGGTAAATATTACCAATGGTTTCGCACCATCCTCTATAATGCCCCGGCTACATCATTCTCACAGACTGATCCTGCTCTGACATCTCAGTGGTACAGTTTCAGTCAAATACAGCAATGTTTATCATCACAATGTATGAGTATATCTGAACACGGTGAAACAATTCCCTTCTTATGTCTGTCCTCCTCTGCTGTGCCTCCCACAGCACTAACAGCAGCCTCCGGTCAAGGAGTCCATTGTTGCGGGACATACACTGCTTCTGTTGGCTTAATGGTCTGAGGTTCCTTGGAAGAAAGGCTGGCATGTTGGAGAAGAGTTTTGTTTAACTCACACATGGGTGCACTGAGGGGTCAGTTAGAAGTCTGTGTCCCAACCCGACATTTCATCTGGAGGGATTTCTTCTTGAGGAGGATAACTGTCAAAGTAACTGTGGTCAGTGGGTCCCTTCACCTGGAGGAAAACAAAGAAAAAGAGAACACAAGATAATAATCTGATACATTACTGTTTAAAAGTGTCAGTGATATTTTATTTTTCAGCAAAGATGTATTAAACTGACCAAAAGCGACAAGACTTTTACATTGTTACAAAAAAGTATATAAATGCTCAAAAAATTGCTGTTCTTTGAAACTTTCTATTCATTAAAGAATCCTGAATAAGAGTTTCCACACAAATATTAAGCATTACAACTCTATTCGACAATAATACTTTTTTTGATTAAATCGGCATTTTAGAATGATTTCTGAAGGATCATGTGACGCTGAAGACTGAAGTTGGCTGTTGAAAATTCAGTTTGGCCATCACAAGAATAAATTACATTTTAAAATGATTTTAAATTGTAATAATTTTACAATATTACTGTTTTTGATGAAATAATTGCAGCCTTGGTGATTGTAAATTAAAACATATATACATCTATTATTATATTCGGTATTATATATGTCATTTTATGACACATTCTTATAACACAAACTCTGTCCAGGTAATGTAGGTGTGTTTTACCTCTCTTTTAAGTGGTGATGTCAGACTTCTGGATTTCAGACCACTCCAGCTAAATCCTGTAAACCATCTAAACACCAAAAATCACCATTGTCAAATTTATGTACTGTAGGTGATTATTATTACAGTGTTTATTGATGCCCAGCTTTCAGAATGTTAAATGCAAGTGTAATGTTTCCTAACATGATGGAAACTTGTTTAAAACATCCTCAGAGTGACAATAAATCAAGAGATCTTGGGTTATTTGATCTGCCATCATTGTGAAAAACCAAGCATACTGTGGTTTTTAAAATGCTCTGACTAATATTTTGTTCATATGTACGAGATGAGTACTTCAAATAACTTTTGAGGACATTCTTTAGTCAAACAGCACCAGAATGTGACTGTTGTACTCTCACCTGTGTTTTTTAATATCAGTTATTCCATTCTTCAAATTCCCCAGTCGCTCTGAAGGGTTTTGTCTTCATGAAAAAAAGAGGACAGCAAAATCATATTATGATTTATAGCAGTGGGACCTGAACAGGTTCAGAAAACAACTTGTAAAAGACATTAAAAATGATCCATGATCATACCTGCACAGCTTTCGAATAAGGTCACCGGGCCTCTTGGTGATCTTTTTAGGGAAGTCCATCATCTCCATTCCTTTCAGAATGAATGTGTATATGATCATCTGATCTGAGCCAGTAAAGGGGGGGCTTCAGGAACAATCAGATCAAATATGTTTCAATATGATACTCAGAACCAGTGTTAATTTTGACAGCAAATTTTGATTTAGTTTTAGTCATATATAATGGGATTAGTTACAGTGCATTTATTAAGCATTTCTCTAACATTTCCAAACTCATTATATAGGTTTGATATTAAGGTTTTATCATTATAGACACCAATTTAACATGACTTTATGTTCAAATTAAATAAAATCACTTCTCATAAAGAACAAGAACATGGTCTTATATAGGCTAATTATGCATTCTTTATAGCAACTTGTTAACCATATTCTTCATTCTTTCAAGCAGACATATTTATTTCGATAAATAAATTTAGATTAATCTTTAGGGCTACTAAAGTTTTTCAGTCAAGAGCAGTGCGTCTTTCTTTTGTTGCTTGATTAACATCAATGACTCAGACAACAGCAACTAAATTAGGCTGCTATCCCTTTAAAACCGAATGCACACAGCTGCAATGGATGCAATGTACTGATACACGTTCTCCCTACTGTTTACGTTCACTTAAGACGTAATCAACTGTGTTTACGTGAATACTCATCAAAACGGACAATTCGACATCATTTTGTGTGTAATTCTCCGTTCATGCAAAGTGAAAGAGTACTCGCGCTCTGTGAGATGCGCTTTCTGTGTGTGTACGCTTGTGTCTGCGCTCAGAAAACCGGACCGAATTGAGTTCTCTCGTGCGTCGTCAGATTTATCCATATGTCTGTTCTTCTCTTACTCCCACATATTGACATTTTTGAACATTTTATGTGACGTGCAGCAAGTGTATGTTAGCTTATGTCCCGCTGGGTCATAGGCCTGTACGCATCTAACCTCCGAACCACGCAGCAGATTCGTTCTGAATGAATCTCTTCCCAAATCGTCCCTCCCTAACATTTTCGTCTCGTTTTTATTCGTTGACGAAAATGTCAATAGATTTACCTCATAGTTTTTGTCATTCAAAAAGAGTTTTAGGTTGTTATCATCTAGTTGTCGTCGGTGAAAAAAATGTCGTTGACGAATAACACTGCTCAGAACAAGTCTTTCGTATGCATATGTATTAAGAAATGGCTTCCACATCACGGGGTTTATGACAAGAACATGAAAACGTAAACTGACGCAAACCTTCCTGTGAGAAGTTCAAAGACCAGGATTCCAAGAGACCAGAAGTCCACACTGAGACCGTGACCTTTACTGAGAATGATCTCAGGCGCAACATACTCTGGAGTCCCACAGAACGTCCAGGTCCTCTGGCCACACTTGAGCTTCTTAGCAAAGCCAAAATCCACCTGAGAAAAGATCCTTGGAATCGATATGGCTGCACTGAGTTTACTGAGTGAGGTTTGCTGACGTAGCAGAGGAGCTTACCAGCTTGACGTATCCATCTGTGTCCAGCATGAGATTCTCAGGCTTCAGGTCTCTGTATATGATGCCATTGTTGTGTAGGTAGTCAAAGGCCTCTGTTACGCAGCCCACACAGAACTTGGCAGTGTATTCATCAAAACTCCCTCTGTATTAAAACAGAGACACGTTTAGCTTATGCATTAAACCACTGGACACTGACCACATGAAATGGAGCTAACCTGTCTCTAAGAAGACTCCAGATCTCTCCACCCAAACATGCCTCCAACAGCATGTACACATACTTGTTGTCTTTGAAAGTACGGTACATTCTAAGTGAAAAATGTAGAGATTAGATCAAAACATTCACTGCCACTGGCTTTTCTCTTATTTGGTTACGATCCTTCTCTCTTAATTTGATTATATGAACACTACAGGGATTTGTGAGTGTGTCTTTAAAAGCAACAGTGAACTTCAATTATTATTTTTAAGATGTTCCAATATTTCCTAAAACTCACAAGACTAAACAGGCATTACTAAAACTAGATGAACATACTTCGCAATGAAAGGAGAGTTTGTCTCAAGCAAGATCCTCCTCTCGGAGTAAATGTGTTCTTCCTGTCTGTTATCCACGATGTGCCGTTTCTTGATGCATTTCAGAGCAAACGTCACATTCTCATTCTTCACTTTCACCTAGAGCAAAACTGGCATCATTATTGCTCATATTATTCCCTCGCTTCATGGAAATGGTTTTTGTTGGAATGTTTAAAATGATGAAGAGGAAGTGTGATTATTGTCAAGAAGCTTCTAACCAGTTCAACTCTGCCAAAGCCTCCAACTCCCAGTGTGGCAATAACCTCGAGGCAGCTGAAGGGTATAGTGGATGCAAAGTTGCCCTCTCTCTCTTTCAGCTCTATCATATCATGTGACACTGGGGTGGTGGGAGGAGTGCAGCTTCCTGACCTCCTGAAAGAGTTTAATTGAATATAATTAAATGAGCAAATTTGTGACATTGACCATTGTTCTGCTGATAAAGTCATTTGAAGTGGTCTCAGATTTTTGGACCCCACTGTATGAATAAATAGGTGGACTGGGGATTCAAATACTTAAATCCAAAAAGTAAAATGTGCATATGTACATGTTATTAATTATATGAGTTATATTCTGTCAATTGGAGATTGGTGGCAAATCTCAGCCTTTAGGCTATACTCACTTGAAAACACTGTTTGACAGCACAATGGAGAGGCAAAAAGTCACGAAGATGATATTATCACTGTTTAAATGAAACGAAACAGCTAGTACTTACTTAGCATTTCTCTTCTTATCGTCCCGTGCTAAATTCTCCACATAGCTCTGGAGGTACTTTTTAAGCTCATCAAAAGTCCCAACAGTCTGAGTGAAGGTTCTAAGAAAAGGCCGCTGTTACTGTCAGCGAGTACAAAAAATCAAAAGCAACTCTAAGATGATCTTGAAATGGGAACTCACTCTCGATCAATGACAAGGCATTCCACACCATCCTCATCTGCGATTATATTTGCAGATCGGACATCATCGCTGTGGTTTGACAAAGCACACATTAAGTGCATTAGAAACAAACTGAGCTAAAAATGGCTCCTAAAATGACAGTTCTGTGGATTTGATTGTAATAATATTCTGTTAAGTCAAATACACGTCGACAAGACAAAGTTGCTCTCTGTTACTGCAGTAATACAAAAAGTCCTCATACGCCAAAAGGTTATTGAAACAGGATTAAAGTGGGGAAATGAGAATTGAGCTGGGGATTGAAGACGGACAGCACCTGATGAGGGCCTTCTCTCCGAAATAATCCCCTTTCCCCAAGGTGTTGATGATCTGAGGCTCTTCATGATCCTGTGTGCTCTGTGTGACTTTAATCTGGGCAACACAGAAAGACAGAGGTTACGTTTCAAACCAGTTTAAGAGAACGAATGTAAACGTTATGATCTGTATTTTGGATTTATGGATTTTAATTATATAGATTTCATGTGTGTTGAGATGATGCATCACATATGTAATCAACAATAATGACACTTAAGAAATGGAGTTAGTTCGCTGAATTTTGATTCATTCTCAATCCCGTAAAATGATACAGAAAATCACGATGACCTTCTTGACCTTTCTGATAGCCAGTGTTTGGTGGCTGGCACTAATGGCCTAATTCCCAACACGCTCTCGGACATGGTGGCGACAGGCTGACGAACGAGAACCATCATTTCCTGTAATTAAATTCTCCCCACCTCAAAAACATCTTCCTTCCCACCCCCATCTTGAGCGACAGTGGAGCAGAAATCAACAGGGGATCTGAGCCTGACTAGCTCATGCTAAACAGTTCCTGTTGCTTCCCAGTGGAGAGTCCTGTCTCTTAACCCCTTCAGTGTCGAATTACTGATTTATCTGAAAGCGTTCGACCTCCCACAGACCCAGATCAGCATCTGCAGTGAAGTCCATGAGGATTAGTGGAGTGGAAAAATGGTGCCTCGAGTGGGTTAAATCACTTTTTGTTTTTTTGTTTTTTTGGTGGTATATATCATAACCTCTATACCGGGCTGTAATAAATACTTCAGAAATGTACATGTTGTATTCAGTGGGCTTGATAAAGGGCTATTCACTATATTATTACTAAAAGTTTCTGGGAAGGACGAAATCAATAATGATCATACTGAAAAGGCACATCAACCTCCATCTTCAATGTGTTTGTATTTCATTTTAAGCAACCCCATGGAATGAGAAACAATTCAGTGTTAAGCATAATACACTAATGCAATAAATGCACAGAACCAAGTCTAGCAAAACAAATTGATGATAATATATTGCAAATTACCTTTCCGTTGGCAATTATGTAAAAGGTGTTTCCTTCTTCTCCCTCCCGGATGATGTAGTCTCCTTTATTATAATACTCCTGATCAGGAAACACAAGACAAAACTCATTTAGCTATTGATTTAACCATCAAGCCAGTGCTGTCATATTCCCGGAGAGATCCCCCCAGGGAGACAACAGGAAGGTGGCCATGTCTGCTTCTACAGTGATATAAGTAGATATGCCTCCTACATTTACTGCTTACGTACTTGTCAAACTTACTAAAATGTGTTTTCACATTAGCAGTTAGCAGTTAGAAATTGTATTGGTGACATTAAGGTAACACTTCACTAACAGTTCAACTTCTTTATAATAAATAACAATAACTGTTGCATTAAACTGAATAATTGAACTGATATCCCTCCAATTCAAAAGGAGACCAAGAATGCTTTCAAGTGATTTGCAAAAATGAAGTTCTATTTACAGTGGAATGGAATGATTCAAATGACATTGAAACCTGAGTTCCAAACGTAATAATTTAACCATTCTAGAACATTGTCTGTCAGAGACATTCCAAGGCATTCATTTCTCTGGTCCATGTTCTCAAGTGATCTCCATCCCCAACTGTCTTTCTGACAGAGCTCTGATGTTTCATTAGAGAAGCTCTCTAGGCATGCCACACTCCTCTGAGGGTCTCAAAACATTTGTCTGCTCCTAGCGTCCCGTCTGCATTCCATTCCCCACTGTTTAATGATAGAGTTCCATATTATCTGCATGTTTCAGTCCAAAACATCTGGGCCACTACTGGGTTACATTGCTTCCTTACCCCTAGAGAGGGGAATATAATCAACTCCATCGGAGTGATTGAATAATGACATTCTCCCATTCGACCCCAAGGGCCGACAATCGAGAAGAATGTCCTTGATGTTTTTTCAGCATGGAAGAACACGAGGAGGCTTATTTGACACTGAGTTGACAAAGCCCACACTCTTTTAGAAAAACTCACTTTGCCCCCTCATGGTGAAATGGAATAAACCAGTCAGCAGCCTGTACTGGCTGCTACAAACATCTTTAACAAATCACTCGTCCCCTCAATTGGAGTGAACACTTCGCTCAGCCTTAGTCAAATAAGTATGGTAACAATATGCTGGGCCAGAGTGAAGAAAGATGTAATATCAACAATGTTTTGTCTCTTTGGATCTAGACATTTGAAAACAAGTATTCACTACAGATGGATATATTGGATCTGAGAGTACTGGTTATTTTTCTTTTTTATTCATTTTAATGCTCAAAAGTTTTACTTACCACCTCTAAGCAGTCCACAATCTTAGTTAGTTTGTCCTCAGGTAGACTGGCAAGAAGTGAAACACTACAAAATAAATAAATAAATAAAATAAAATAAAATGTTAGAACAGTTGCAAGATCATTTGATTTTCTAAATATAACTTTTGCCATTTTTGTCTCATGCATTTAACTCAACATTAAATCAGTCCAGTGTTCATCTGTTATAAAATACATTGGTTTATTTATTTATTTATTTTGATCTATGACTGTCATATGGCTAAACTAATACAAGCAATTTAAGACTTCCCCTTCGACTCGGAATGAAGTGATGGTTATGGAGAACATTTGTGTTTATTTAATCTTATATAAGCTTATATAAGATAAGATCTCTCAATCTTTTCTTATTAGAATGTCTTCAAGAGCCCTCAAATTGAATTTTTGCATTTTCCTCCTTTCATGTTTGCTATTTAAACTGATAGTTATATAAGCAAGGTCACAGAGGTCACTTCAACCAGTGACTTTCATTATCAATAGCATGGCTAATGCCACCCCAAAAAAAATCTAGCGTTGTTTGATCTCCACAACGTTTCATGCAAAAAACACTCTTTGGTGTTTTCTGGTCCAGCTAATGCTTGGCTACACATTATGTGGTAGGACACCACAGTAAACAGCGGGAGGGATGAGCAGTTTGGATTACCTCCTCAGGAAGTTGCGGTATTGCTCGTGTCGAGCCTCGGCAGTCATCCGCATGATGTTGTGAAAGACTTCTCGATCGAGGGCCCATGTCTTCACATTGCTGGCAGCTGCGATCATAACAAAACTGCAGGTAAGGGAAATACAAGAAGCTTCCTCGTTCCTCGCTGAGTGGCGTCCATTTAAACTTCAGTGGTTCAGTAACCAAGAAACAACAGCTGCTTCCAGTAGGGCCATTAGGAAGTGATTACATTTTATCGTAGAGGAAGAAAACGTCTAATAGATTTTGAGTATCAACGACTCTTAATGGTCACATTAAGAATTAACCACTGAAATATAATGACTTATAATTTAACATTACTGGTAAAAATCATGTTTTACCACACATCTGTGTTTTTTTAGGAGTGGAAATAAAAGATATTTATGAACAGGCATTTGACATCCAGCCACGTGAACAAACAAACAAACAAAATTACTGCCAAACCAATAAGATTAAGGCTACAAGACAACACAATGTTGTTTTAGTTCTCGCTGGTGTTTATTTGATAGCCTGTGGCTACATGAGGCCAATCCATGGTCACAGCATGAAATAAACCCACCGAGCTGCCATGCAAGGACAATCTGAATTCTCGGTTAATCAATTATGTAACATATTTGTCAGAAACAGCTCATCGAGAGAAACAGAATGGAGCCCAAAGGAAATACTTCACCTTTGACCGAGGCAGTCCTGGTGCAATTGTACAAGATGGCTAATTCACCAAATGTGATCCAGACTGCTATCGATGTGAGCAGCTTGTTGTGCTGATAGACATCTAATTTGCCATCTGTAAGAGAAAACAGTACTTAAACTCAATTTGTGTTTTTTGCACCTTAATTCACTTTGGTTTGTCCTATTCATAAAGAGAAAACAGTTGTGATTTATATTGAATGGTGGTAGCTAATGACTAAAACTGGCTTAAAAGGGTTCCTCATACAGTATTATCTTTATATTAATGCCTAGTCAGTGATTATAATGGAATAATACAATAATTTACTAAATTTGTACCTGCAAGCACAAACAGGTGGTTTCCCGGCTCTCCTTGTTTAATGACGTATTCTCCCTGATGGTACGTCCTCTCATACATGCATTCCACCATGTCTTTGACCTGTTGCACTTCAAGTCTTCTCAGATACTGGTTCTTATTCAAAGCATCTGTGAGGAGCTTCTTTATACTGTTAGAAACACATTTGTTAGAAGATGAACAAAGAAAAATGAAATGTACAAAAGAATACTGTTTAGCTTGAGACTGTGATAGCGGTAATGTTGTTATTCTTTGACCGTCACATTATTCATATTATTTAAGACGGACCAATTGGACAGTTCACGCTATGAAGCGCACCAGTTGTTTCATTTTAAGTGTTAGAATAGAGACAAGATAATGAATCTCAGCATGGTGTTTTGCAGGCAGATTAGACCAACTTAAGTCTCCTGACATAATGAGCATCTATGCACATGGTCTCCCAGAAGCTTAGCATATGAAAAACACTGACTAATTACCAACATAAAAAAATGGCACATCTATTTTAGCTCTTTGAGGATGCTTGATACAATAATGAATTCCTGTTCAAATACACAAACATACAGTATATAGCACGTACACATTACATGACCTTTTAAGGTAACCTGAAGCCTTAGAGTTCACAAACATAAAGCTCATTTACTCATGATTTTAAGCAATAGTTAATCAATCCCTAATTCACACAAATCTGCCAGTTAAGCAAGAACACATTTAATTCAACCGATTCTTTTAAAAACAATGAATGCAACAAATTCTGCTTTGACTTCGCTTAGAAGTATTTTGTTGGCCGAGCAAAATATACAAAATAACCTGCAATGCTGTATCTAAAAAGTTATTCAGTATTAATTCATCACATATTGCAGACATTATAATATAATATAAAATCACAGCTATCCGCTCTTCTCTTCTCCTTTTGCTTAAATATACACAACCCAACAACTACCATGACCACAACTGTCAATCAAACATAGTAAGGAATTGCCTTTGTGATCAAAAGCAGAACATGAATCATATCTCTCACCTTTGCTCTTTCCAGACTCGTGCACTCTCAAAGTAGAACTTTGGTATACCGCTGGAATCATATGTTCTAGATGAAGGTTCGGCAGAAACTCCAGCTTTTGCTCCTTTCCTCCTGTTGAGGGTATCTCTGAGCAGGCCAGTGAGACACTGACTGACCCTTTCTTTGATAGGTGATGGCAGAAGACCTAACTCCCCTTGATTCTTCAGTGCATCCTGGAGCTTGCTGAGCTGTAGACACTTGTTCCTCAAAGTGTCAGAGATCTCTGAGATGGTCTGTCTCTGCTGGGCCAGCTGCTCCTCTAAATGTTTGATCTGAAGCTCTTTGGCATTCAAGTCTTCATCCTTCTTCTTTAGTTGATTCTCCAATTCTTCCACTCTAACTCTGAGAACTTGAGAAACCGAGCTTGATTCTCCATTGTTTTTGGATTTGGCGGAGCCACTGACCTGCTTAAGAGGGTTCAGCTTCATCGATCCATTTCCCATTTTGGCACTTTTATTCTACAATAAAAGATGATCAAGTTCAATTTGCTGTGGAATGGCATCACACAATATAATTAAAATGATTCTAGTCTAATATGATTAACAATTATAATATATTTAATATTTTAGTCTTAACCTTTATTTTTCTTTTGATGCCAATTTAATGGCTTGAAAAATGTATTTAACAATGACATACCAGGCTGATACTTTTCCTAATCTTATAAGAAGTGATTATATACAAAATTAGAAGTTACTTATTATTGCTTAACTTATAAGTTAAGGGTTAGGGTTAGGGTTATTATATTTAGTAATCTAAATATTACTGTGTGGAGACGTGCTGATATCGCGTTTGGTCTCGTTCTGTATCAGCGACTAGTCGACTTCGACTCGACTTTCATCACATAAAAGTCGACTTCAACAAATCAGAAGTCGTTCAACCCCTAGTATGTACATATACAGTATATATGTATGTGTGTATGGTTGTACATACACATATGTAGTTTTTTTTTTTTTTGGTGTTTGGTTTAGTGTTACGTTAGAATCATAATTATACTCATACCTTTTGTTCTTTAATATTTTTAATTGTTTTTAGCTGTATTTTTTTGTTTTTCATTTAAATGTTAAGTTTTGAAATTTTGTTGTATGCATTTGTCATTTTTATTTAATCTATTTATTTTTAAAATGTGTATAGGTAGTATTTATAAAGTTTCAGCTTTTAGTTTTGGATCTATTTTTAGTTGTTTTAATGCTACTATTGATTGCTTCTGTTGTCCTCATTTGTAAGTCGCTTTGGATAAAAGCGTCTAATAAATGACTAAATAAATAAATAAAAAATATTACTTATGTCCCATATATAAAACAATAGGTCTATATCATTGCAATAAAATCCAATAATTTTTTTGATTTTTCAAAGTGATCTACTTTACTAATAGATTTAGTAATATTTGCCTACTGTGTTTTCATTAGGTCAAGTGAATTTAGTAAAATATTTGAGTTCTTTTTAATTTGCTATTTATTCATTTTTACCCATACATCCAGAAGGTCACAAGGACAACCAGAGCTTGAGGATTAAATATGTGTGTGATTGCACATGGTGTGTTAATTTTAATATTGAACCTATTGCCATTTAGTCCCTGTCTCAACACAGATTTCTTGATAAATAATATAGATAATGCTGCTGGTTTTCTGGGTGTGTGCTGATCTTTTGTTGTCAGATTTGATGCTGGCATTTGTCCCCGGCAGAACACAACTTTGATGGTAAAGGTTAGGGGATCCTCCCAAGCCTTTCATCTACCTGTCATGTATCTCATTATGAGGGGCTTAGACAGTGGCACAAGACACAGAATGATCGTCCATATTTCTATACCTTAGATAAAAAGAGAGAGCGTGCGTTTTACCAGAGATCTGTTGGCCCCAGTGATTTAGACCTAATCAATAATTTAGAGGCACACTAATACCGGATGGCACCAGCACCCCGTGAGTGTGCAGTATGCTCTTTCCTGGACTATCTGGTGATGTCATTCTTTGCTGCCCTTCATTGATGGAAAAATGAAATAAGATGCTTCGTAATTCGCTCTGGGTTACAAATGCACAATGGACACTGGACACTCCCACCACAGAGAAAAATGTTTGAGCACAATCACAGTATTTACAGTACAAGAGCTTTGAGCAGACCTCATACACATCCATCTCCATACAGAAACTTTGTTAAACACAGTATGCAACTCAGTAAGACTGTTATTTTGTTATTTTTGATATTCACAGGATATCTGATTATCTTTATGTACTTACATCCATGAGAGATTTCTGTTATTTAATTTAGACAGGATGTTTACAGCAGGAAATACATATTCAAGGTAATTCACTTGTTATATGCTAAACACAAATACATAGAATTACAAATAAACTTAACCTATAAATCAATACATTTATAAAGTTTTTGTCTAACAATGCATGAATGACAAAAACTTCAATAATTTAAAAATCGTACTTGAAATGGTACTGAACTGCAGTTTATAAGCCTATGGCGCTCTTGCATAAGACATACAGACGTTACACCTGTTCCTCCGTTTTATCTTTGAACTAAACGCCGCTTAGAGGCATAAAGTTTTAAATGACAGGAAAAACCTACCGTTTTCGTGTACAGGAACTCTTCTTCGATGGCTGAAAGACAGTGTTGTGTGTTTGAGGTAGCAGCCCCAGTCAGCGGCACCGTTAGAACCCCCCCCCCCCCCCCCGCACAAATTTTTTTCATTCAATCATTGTACAAAAAGCAACACTAGTAAGCATTTTATGTATTTATATTTATCATATATATTTTGTATATATTTATATATTATTTATATAGCAACACCACACACACACACACACACACACACACACACACATAGGCTACATATACTGGCAGCATGTGTCATTTCTCCACAATAACTACACTCAGTCCCTTTAGCAGTCTTCATGACAGCAGGATATTTTATTGATCTCTCTCTCTCTCATTTTTATGTCATCACTTAATTATTAATTTATTTGTTGAAGTTTTCTCCTGCTGAGATGTTGTTGTTTTAAATGTCACGTTTTAAATATTTAAATTTTGTGTATTAATTACAAGATCTGTTTTTTTAAACAAAACAAAACTATACTTTACTATATACTGAAGTAAAACGTGTACAAACTAATCCCGAAACTGTTTAGAACAGACTCTATTCCATCATTGACACCGAAATCCTATGGAGTTTACGGAACGTTTCCATGTACATTCATGTATCCAGAGAGAGAGAGAGAGAGAGAGAGAGAGAGAGAGAGAGAGAGAGAGAGAGTTCACACAGTGCTAGACTATTACAGCAATCCCAGAGTCAGTTGAATTGATTTAATTGCATTTACGTGAATCAGAGCCAGTGACTTACATCAGAGGCTGAAGCCTGTGGCAATTGAAAGCTGTCATTAATATGAACTGTGCGTCACATATTTGCAGCAAATATTAATTGAATACTGAGATTATAAACTTAAAAAATAAATTCAAACGAGTTTTTGTTTTATATATTCCTATATTTTATACATGTAAACACAGATACATTAAATAATACATAGCCTATTACAAATAGATATTTCTGTCACAAAATTATATTACAAAATTCCATATATATTTTTTCAAACCATCACAATTCCACTTGCAAGAGCTTTACTGACCCTACTGAATACATAGTTGTCTTAGAAATCTGATGGTTTGATATTTGACCAGTAGATGGAGACAGAGGCCCATTTCTCTTCTCCTGCATTACGTTGAATGTGTACAGTAGCCTACATCATGTACATCGTGGCTTTTTTAACATTGTTTTCAAACATTGTCATTACAGTTATTATAATTTATATAAACATATTGCGTATGCTACATAAATCTGCATACACAATATAAATTGGTGACCGATCACTGACTTTCCTCGCTTTAAATCAACAACTTTCAGAAAATGGCTTGTTCTGACATTTTTGCTGCGCCCTCCTCTTCTCAAAATACATCACTTGGTGCCATCATTCTTGCGCTATATGACTCCCAGCTCACTCCAGTCTGCTGATCCTGCATGGACCTAAACCCTGTACAAATCTCAGGCTGGATAAATGAACATTTCCAGCTCAACCTAGCCAAAAAACTCATTACAGCATCACTGTTCATCACTGTTCATCTGAACTCATCAACAACACCACCACCCAGGTGAGTCCGGATCTTTGGAGGACTGTCTGATGAGCTGAACTTTACAGACTACACAACGCCTGTCATGAAGAGTGGTCGGCAACAGGAGGCCAAAACTGGCCCGCCAGCAGCCAAATTATTTAGCGACTGGTTCTGAAATAGATCTGCCATGACAGCAACAGTTACTCACAATCACTTCGTCTTTAGTGATTTTGCCTTCAAAATAAAAGTACGACAACGTTTTTGCAGTAATGTTTTATTTTGAGAGCTTTTAATTTGAAAAGTTCAATAGCGTCTTAAATTCTTTGCAAACAGCGACAGCTTCGTTGCAGATAAGACACACCGGCTTTGTTTGCATTCACAAAACTAGGTAGGATGAACGCACAGTCGTCTTTCCATTCTTCTTTGTATGCCCTGTTTTCGCTGTCAACTTTCCTCTTTAGACTCTATGATAGTGCCATTTTCTCTCACCAGCTAGCACTCTGCACACGACGTAATAGCGAACCTCCAGCACGCAAAACTATTTAAAAAAATGCAGTTTAGTAGCCTACGTGAGGATGCCAAGGAATAATGCTGTGTAAAAGTAGGCTACGTCAAATAATTCTTACAATACGTTAGGCTTTAAAATACACATTTATTATTCACAATATAGAAAGAGGAAATAAAACAGTTCGTTAAGAGCATGACTCAAACATGCCATTAATGGGCTTATTCAAGTCCTCTTGTATTTTTTGACTTATTTTTATCCATTCCGCATCTCCCACATATGTGTGTTTTAGCAAGGCGGTCTGTGTTGCAAGTTGGTGAATGAAGATACTTGCCAGGTTACGTGTCACTACCATAGACTGTATAAAAACAGTCACTACTCTGCTTTATTAATTTATCCAGTGTAAAACCCGGACACCGCGACACAAGTGTGACTTTTTGTTAATGACTGTCCTCCTACAGGATTTAACACAGAGTAACAGCTCACTACCAGTTACAAAAGATACTGTAACAGTCTGTCACAGGCTATTCTAGTTGCATTTTTCATCAATTAATCTCTTAAATTATCCTTTGACTATATATATAGTATATTATGTTCTGGCCCGCCATCTAGGGGGACATTTATTTTTGGTCCGATGCCAAACTTACTTGCCGACCCCTGCTCTACAACATTTATTTATTTTTGTTTGTTTATATTTACTCATTGCATATAACAGGATTCTAGAAAATTCAAAATATTCAAGTTCTATTGATCAAGGGTGACAGTAAAGACTTTTACATTGTTACACTTTTTTATTTTAAATTAAAAAAAAAATGTGTAAAAGTTTTAGCAAAATTATTAAGCAACACTGTTTTCAACAGTGATATTAATAATATTTAAAAAAGTTTCTTGAGCACAAAATCATAAAATTCAGCTTTGCCATCACTGGAATCAATTTATTACATTTTTTTAGAATATATGAATATATTACAATAGAAGTTTTAAGTTGTAATAATATTAGGCTACAATAGTTGTTGTAATAATATTATTATTACAATATTATTGATTATTACACAATATTATTATTAAAACCAAATGTTATGGTTTTATTTTTCATCAAATAAGTGCAGCCTTGGTAAACATAACAGACTTCTTTCAAAAAAATAATAATAATAATACCGACCCCAAACTATTGAACGGTAGCGTATCATTAGGAGGTAAAAAAAAAATCCTTCAGTACATACTATACCTAGAAATAATCTCCTCAGAATATTATTCACTTAGCAAATCTTTTTAATATGAATATTCTGCATATTGAAAATGACTGTTTCCTAACAGAATTGACACACAAAGACACAAAACGTGTCAAATAGCTTCATTTCATAGGCATTCTTTAATTCCTCTTTTTTCTTGTTCACTCCATACCACTATTCATGAGGTTCTGCCTGAACGATCAAAATACATAGCAATATACAGAGTGGAGAAAAAGACATGATATTTACACCGAAAAAAACTAAAAGTATGTATTTGTGGAGTTTCCAATAAGAAAAAAGGGACTGACTGACATTAACTTCATATGTGCTAGTACCTTCAAATATCAGTTTTTCCTCATACAAACTTTTATAAACATTATAAAATATTAGATAGGGCAATATCTGATTACTATAAAACATGTACCTAGTACAAAATAACATTGAATATAATAAAGCCTGTAAATATCTTTAAAATATTTCAAAACAAAGCAGACAAAAACAGGACAACTACAGATATTTTGAGGCCAATAAATATAATCAAAGGAAAATAGAAAATATTAACAAAATAACAGTAATAAAATTTAATACATCATACAAATGGACTTCATGTAATCAACTCCTCCCTGATAAGTACAACACGGTCCCCTAGCCCATATGTCATTTTCCACTTCACCACCAGAGGACGACATAACACCATTCTCCTCTGCTGCGGCCAAGCGTGTGTGCAATTATCACATAGTGAGCTGTACTTCTGAAAATATCACCCAACTGTAACACTGACAAACGAACACTGTCTTGCCATCAACAGTCAACATACGTCTACAGCGAAGCCTTGACAACAAGAAAAAAAGAGATGGGGGAGCTTATTAATGCTGCAGAATTATCACAAAAGAGTTTACACAAGAAAGGAATTGACATCTTTATTCACAGAAGCATCCAGTGCATTCGGCAGCCCTCAGCGGGTTTATCACGCACACATCAATGGTCACTCACAGAGATTAAAGCAATGCATTACTCACATTTCATATGCATAAAAAACTGACAAACACAATATCAAAAAATAGTGACAACATAAATCGATACTTAAATTAATGCTTCAGGTACAATAAAAATACCCAGTACTGGAACCCAGTACACATAATGCTGGTTTATAATCTTTTTTTTCCCTTTTCCCCAACCTGCTCCAATTGAGTTTACCAACCAGCGGCAAACTCTTACAGTCAACTGAGAAGAACGACAGCATAGACTGGAATTGGTTTGTAGACAAGGGACATGTCATTTTTCCTTCTGCTCAAATCATGCTTTAAAGAGGGGAAAAAAAAGGAGTACAAAAGTCTGCACAAAGAGATGAAAAAGCCTGAAATATCCAGTATGAAAGACAGAAAGAGAAGGAGGGCCTTGTAAAAAGATGCTGCTCTTTCCAACATAAAAATGCACCGTTCAGCAAAACATGGATTGTCATCTCCCTTGAAAAACAGGGATACTTCTCACTTTTGGAGGGGGCAAAAGGGGGACACAGCTTGCTTGTCAGAAGGTTCACTTGATTTTGAGCTCCTCACAGGATTTATGTCCTGTTCAGCAACGAGGACCTACGGAAATAAAGAAGAGTTGTTAAATGATTAGAACAGCCAAAACCAATTATTCAAAATTATCTATCTTAAAAATGGAGAAGCAAAAATACAGAGCATTCGATGGTTTATCACATTTTAAGGTAAAAAAAAAATAATGTGGACACGTTGTATAGTGTCTGCCCTGTGTGCTGATCCAAGTCCAGTGCCCTACACCTGATAAATCGAGTATAAACTGGCTTCAGACTAGCAATAAAAGACAACTTTGCCCTATGGATAGTATTCTTCAGCTGGAATGTCTTTTCCTGGAAGCTCTCTGCCTTGTTTCCTGGACGGCTACTATCCTGAGAGTTGAGTGGGGTGGAGCACGAACTGCTGATACAGACAGAATCTGGTGCTGTGACAGATCCTGTCGCAGTGGGGAAAAAAAAAAGCAGCCCACCGTTTGCCTCCGCTATCTCGCTTTTCCTCCCTCTCTCTTTCTATCCATCCCTCCTGAGCTGTAAAGCTATCAGGAAACGTGACTAAGCAAGAGCCAAGAGGTCTCATCCTTTCCAAGCACATATGTGTGTGTATCTATCGCTGCGTGATCTTTGGCAAGCATTAATGGAAGATGTTTTTGTCGGTTGTTGTAAAAAAGTGTCAGAATACTGTAAAACGAAGTCTACACAATATAATTATTTCAGTAATTTAGATTGCATGTATTGTTCTAGTGAGACAAGGCAAACTATGTGCAAAAAATAATAGAAAATAATTTTTCAAATATGTAATTCAAATAATGTGCTTAAATCAAGGTTTGTAGTTATTGACTAATGAATTTGCACGATTAGCGATTGTTATTAGTGAATAATCATTTTTAAAAATCATTCAAATTCTGATCGACTTTGTGAAGTGTCTCACTGAAAATAACATTTAAAAGAAGGATTCGCTTACAGATCATATATTACTATGGATTGTGAGCATATTGTACTCTAAAGTAGTACTATTTAACATAGAGAAGAACAGCATTACTAGAAGAAGGTACATCCATTATAGAATGATTGTTTTTATATTTTATTCATTATTAATGAGTTTTTCAAGGCCTGGACAACACAATTTAAATTCCCTGATTTCTGCCTGACAGTGGGAACCTTTGGTTATTAAATCTGTTCATTAGCTATTCGTTTGTCAAACAGACGATGTCTTTTAGCAAGTCACTACTCTTCAGACAGGTCAGGAATAATCTCAGCATCTGAATGAATCGTATTATACACACCTGAGAGATTTCCATCTGTCTTTCTCCATGTTGTTCTCTGGTCCTTCACTCTCATATGATGCCAGATACAAAGCTGTTGAGAGATGATTGAGATGAGACGAGTGTGTCAGCAACAAAAACAAAGCCACCTGTTTTCCTTCTTGACGAATGTTCTGAACCTGTGTCACTTGGTTATTTAGCGTGACGGCATTTCACACCCGAGGCAATCATGACAAGCGCAATTGTCTTTGTGTCTGGTATCTTGTTTGCTCACTGCGCAACTATCATTAGAACAGGTTTATGACGCGAGTGGCAGAAAATGAGTGTGCAGAAGAGCTCTAGCTCAGACAGGAAGTCCAAATTGACAGTAAAAAAGCAAGACAGAATGCATAAATGATGTTTAATTAGCAAAACCACTGTCTGGCCTCAATGTTTGCATTTCAGAAGTTGAAATGAAGGGGCTTATGATTGATGTTCGCCACTGCAAAAAAAAAGTTCCTTAACTTGATTGCAATTAATCATAAACTAGCATTAAAAAACATCTGTACCATCTTCACTGAAGACCGGTGCGGTCAGGAGATACTGCAGAATCTTGCGGTCTCTGTCAAAAGGACACTCCACCTTCTTCCATGTCATGAACTCCATCACTTGTTTGGCCAGCTCCCAGAATTTCTGCAGCACAGTCAAGATTCATTCTGTTAGAAATCATTGCCACTGAATTCATGCCCTTGAAACTTCATTTCAACAGATGCATACGTCAATGGACTAAATCTGGATGCTTCCGTTGCTACGTGACAGTGTTTTCTCAACCATCCTTTGTTATTCAGTAGCTGTGACGGCAGTTGTTGCCATGCATCATGTTAGCTTGCATGTATCGCGCCAAGCCAAAGGGCAGGAATTACCTCCAAATTGACATGTCCATTTGGGAGCCTGTTGGCACATCCTTCATTGAGGAAGTAGATGTCTTTAATCAAGAGGCTGAAGAAAGGGATAACAATCTGAAAGGCAAAAAGGAATACAAGATTACATAACAGCTATAACTGACCAAAAACTAAGAAAAAAAAACATGCAACCAAATGGAGCAGCCTCATTGGAGTCCATCTAAGGGTTATCGTCACAGTAAGATTGCACTAGGCAACAGTTTTTACAACAGCTTCTAGAAGCCTACAGGGCACAGCACAACTGGATCTACCACTCTGGAGGGCAATAACAATGATTCATGACACAAGGAAACAGTGATGTGTACGTGACGCCAAAATCTAAACTCCGCTGTAGCAAATTCAGGTATAACATGATAAACAAAGGTGTCTTTAAATATAGGGGTCACACTCCTGTATTCAAAAATAAATAAATAAATAATTTGCTATTAACATAATTCTAAAAACTAGAAAATGTAAATATATACAATGTTTATTTAATTTATTTTACAATATTAATAAATTTAATCATTCCATGCCATCAACATCCTGAAAATCTTTTTTTTACATTTATTTATTTTTGTTTTACATTATAAGTCGTTTTAAGCCTAAGCATCACTCCAAAACTGAGAAATAAATAGACAAATAAATAAGTCAAAATAAATCTACTGCCATAATTAAGAGTACAGACCCATGTGAATAGTTAACCTCAAGTTCAAATCAAGATTAAAATAAGCACAATATCCATCGGTGAACAAAACGAAGGGTCAAAAATACGAGCAGTCAAACCAGTTGATGAGTTAAAGACATTAAGAGAGCAGTAATGCATTCCTGATTTAATTAGTTTACAGTGGAAATTCCTGTCCTGGAACATGCACTTATTTTGTCTCTTATATCTTTAAAGTAAGAATGCTAAACGCATCTGATTTTAGAGAAAAACAAGTGACATGGGCCACTGTGATGCAAAAAAACAGGCCCCCCCCCCCCCCAACGGAAGAGCCAAGCATTCCAGGACTGCTCTGGAACATTCTGTCTCACCACCCAAACCCACACAGCGAAGATCTCCTCCCTAACCAGTCGAAGACGCAAAACAATCCTTACCAAGCTTGACAAAAACAAACAACATATCCAATATATATATAAATATATATGAGAACACTCAAAATAGTTGTGCATTTTAACGAAGAGATTAACAGTGTTGAGCTTCCTTTTGGCACACTCAGATGCCGGATGGATTTTATTGAGTTTGCTCACAGAAAGCACTGAAGAGCATCAGAACATTTTGTTAACTGGCTGAATGCCATGTTTTTATAACTAGAATGGAGCATATTTAGCAGAGGAAACAGAATGTCCCATTTGATGCCTTGCCCTCAGCAAATCATCCTCAAATGGCCCACTGTCCTCTACCCTTGTTATTACATAACTCTCGGCCAAAGAGGCCAGACGCTACCTCAATTTAGTGTAAATACAAAGCTTCTGGACTGGGATCTGCACTTTTAAGCCAATCACTGGCATCTTTTATGTAATGAATCTGATTTTATCATTGTCCTCGCTGCGTTTGTTGCGAATATCGATACAACATATCACACACTTCAAACAACCTTTTTAGAAGTACATGCCGCCCGAACCCAAACACTGTTATGAAACCAACGTTTCTATGATTTCTGTGAGAAAATTCTGCGCATTACCTTCTCTCTGCTGCTATGAGCAGTGATAGATCTCTGAGTGGCTCCACGCAGCGCTGTTCTGTAGTTGTAGAAATTGCTAGAGGGATCCATCTGGTGCTGCGAATAGAGACAAAAACAGGTTTAGGCACCAACCTCAGGACTTGGCCTGAAAAATGTAATGTAGTTTCTACAAACAAAAGTTTCTAATGAGCTCTAAGCCCATTAAACATGGTTAGGTCTCCAAAGCCAACATGAGTCACTCTAGTTACTATTCATTATGGGACATTCTTTAATGGGAACCAAGTAAGATGATCCATGTCATGCACTTTCAATCTTCAGTCAACTTTTTGCCAGCAGGTGAGACAACCACAAAGGTTCAGTTCACTTTAGGGCTGCACGATTATGACAAAAATCATAATTGTCGATTATTCCCTTGAAATTGTAATTGCGATTATTAATTACAATTATCACAATTTACATTGAATGATGTTTATACCATTGTTTGATGCAACTGCATGCCGTATTTTGATATGAAAATAAACAAGCTGAAAATACCTTTAATGCTTTTCTATAGTATTAAGACTCAAATGTCAAATATACATTGGACTGGTTTCTTCTTTAAATTATAAAAAAAGTAAAAATATGAATGGTATTATAATGTTATACTAAAACTAAAACAATGGGAAAACCCTTAAGATAACATGTAGAAAGAAAAAAACATATTAAGCGTGCAGAATAACATAAGTGGACTTGAACGATTAATTGTCACTTTGAACGATTACGTAATTGTGGCATCCATAACTGTAATTGCGATTAGAAATTCGATTAATTGTGCAGCCCTAGTTCACTTAAACCAGTTTAAAGAAGCAGGTTTCATAGATACACTATGGTTTAAACATTTGGGGTCAGTAAGATTTTTTAAACGTTTTTAAAAGAAGTCTCTTATGCACCAAGGCTGCATTTATTTGATCAAAAATAGCATTATAGCCCTTTTGAACAGTACTCCAAGGCTACATATAGTTTACCAAGGCCATTTTAGGTGAACAAATAATAACCTTTATTAGGGACTAGTGGTGAATATCTGCAGCTTTTACATTAAAGATTTCGATTCTACAGAGACGCCATGACTAAGCCTTTTATCATACAATCCTCCATTGTCTTAGAGTAAAACTAGAGGAAGACAGAGTGAGAGAAAAGAAAAAGTGTTGTGTGTTGAGATACAAAGGCTGAACCTCCCTGAAGACTAGACATACAGTCCCTATTTACACATCAAAATGCTGAAAGCCACAAGGCGAGACTGAACAATGTGTAGGTGTGTGTTTTGCATGCATAAGTCATATATCAAGTTCAAGGCCTCTGCCTGTCTAAAGATAAAGCAAGACCTAAACAAAACCCTCTTTAGACAGTAAACACAGTGTGCAGATTCAAAATTAAAGCCTTAAAGGTCTCAACCCCTCTCAAATTTGGCCTAAACTTGTAAACATTTGCACACCCCCTCAGAAAAATAATGACACAAAAGCAACAATTCTCGCCCACTTGGGACTAAAATTGGCAGAATATGGTGTCCATATTGTCAGGGTTTTGAGCATCGTGCATGCATGAGTCACGGGGATAAGAGCCAGGGTCGGACACTTAATATGTTTAGTGCCATGTCAGCACTGCAGCCCCTACATGTTCAGTGATTAAATACATACCTCTAGTATATCAAATTTGGCGGTTTTGACTTTGCCCCAGGTCTTCTTGAGCCGTGACACTGGACTCATGTTCATCCCAGCTGAAAGACACATAGAAAGAGACACAGGTCAGCACACAATGGTTTTGTATTTTAATATATTTTAAAATGTATTATTAATATTATTGTGCTTAAAAAACATTTCTTATTATTATCAATGTAGTTGAAAACAGTTCTGCTGCTAAATATTTGTGGAAACCATGATTTTTTTTTTTTTCAGGATTCTTTGATGAATATGGCTTTGGCTTGAACCCAAATATTTTAATGGTAGTATGTGTTAAAAAGTAAAACGGCTTCAGGGAGGCAAAGGAATTAACTGATGGATAAAGGAAACATTGATATTTGTAGTTCATACATGCACACTTAACTGAATATGTTGTGATCTGTATCTAAAATTCAGTCATTTCAGATGTTTTCTTCCCCAGTTTTAAGCCTGAACAATAGCAGCAACACTATCTATTCATCTACAAGAGAGCCATCTGAGGCTTTAGTACATTAACAATCTGTCTATACTAACAGGTGTCAGGCCCAGAGCTCCTCCGGCACACTAACATGATACTAGAGCAAATGATCTTTCAGGTCTAGCCACGCACTGCTGACGCTCCATTCACGTCACACAATGTACGCTGCCTCCAAAACACACAAGCAGGAGCGATCAACCTTTCCCATGACTTGTTTGTTCTCTTTCAGTGACTTTAATATCAGCGCTCCATCTCCAGGGAGAGAGGCTTGTGTAAGAGCCCCGGCCCGTGGGCTCGTCTCCAGGGAATGGCCAGGGAAAGGACAGCTGGTTCCACTCCCTCCCTCTCACAATCCCTCTCTCAATGAGTCTGTCCCTCGCTCAGTCTATTGGATTGGTCAGCACTGACCATCTGCCTGAGGGATGCCGCTCCCTCGATCCAGCTCTCGCTCACACAGGCTGAACAGCTGCTTCTTCTCCTGGTCTCTCCACTCCTGTTTCCCTACCCATAATGCCTCAGGCACAGGCCTAGGTAGGTGCTTGGAGAACTGAGTGAATGATTAATGTAGCTAATCATTATTTTATTATATTATTGAAGGTAAAATGTACTATATATTATCAGAAGTCTAACATAAACACAAAATTGTTTATTATTATAGATTATTGAACAACGGATGACACCGATTAGTTCAAATTTGATCAACTAAAGGCTAAAATGAATTATCTAAACCTTGACGCATAGCTAAATAAGACTCTCCGGAGCACTCAGCAAATATGAGTCTGTAAGAGGTTTGACATTGTTGTGCGTGTTAAGCGTACAAGAGCAGGGATTAGAAAAGCAAACCAAATCCTGCCAAAAAAGCAAACTGTATTATCCAAACTGATTTGTGGGGAACAAAAGAGCTTTCTGTAGCAAAGTCTTGCAAGGGACGGCAAAACACTCACTAATGATGGCCATGAGCGAGTTGAAGTTGCCAATGTTGAAGCATTCTCGTGCCACGTCGATGAAGAACTCAATGACTCGAGCCCGATGTTTCTTCTTTACAGGCTGCATGAGAATATCAAGCAAATATTTTATGAACACCAAAAAGTGATATTTATAACAATGCTCATTAAATACTTAATACTTTTGGAACTTTCATGATATAAAATCTAACGTTACCTACACCACCGTTCAAAAGTTTGGGGTCAGTAAGATTTTTTTAAATGTTTTGAAAGTCTCATGATCACAAAGACTGCATTTATTGGGTCAAAAAAAAAAAAAGAACAAATAGAGAAAATTGTCAAATATTTTCACCAATTTAATGAACAGAAAGAACAGCATGACCTCAGGAACCTACTGACTTTTTTGAAAGGTGGTGTATATTTTTATAAGGCTTATATTTAAAATCACATTAGAATCACTAACAGTATCATTAGCAATAGTAAAATCATTAGCAATAAAAGCAGACGATTACCATGCAGATCTCCGTCGCCACCAGGTAGCTGAGTCTGTTGAACCACTCCACATAAGCCTCCAGGTTACTTGCTTTTTTGTGATCACTAAAGCATCTCTGCAAGAATCACAATTTCAAAAGGGTCAGTATCATCATTCAATTACAATGAGGCTTGAGTTTGGTCAAGAGCTTCATTTAGGACATTGTGCCACAACGTTTTCCAGTTTAGTTTTCAAATTGTCTTTATTAGGCATGCGCATTTTATCTGTACCATACTGGTTATCTGTCAATTTTATTTTATTTTTCTTATCAACAAACTAGCATAGATTCCAAATATCAGCTATTTTAACTTGTCTCTATCAGCCAGAATTTTAGCATTGGTGCATCTATTTTTCACCCTAAATTCTGAGCTCTAAAACGTTTGGCAGGAATGTAAACAGTTCATCATCAGTAGAATATAGCTCTTTAAGTGATCTCACAGAACTTTGCATGCTGGGATCTGTGATTCCTACAGTCCCAGCCCAAGAACAAAGGTCTCCGAGATGACTGATGATCTCCAACAAAGCACATTCAATCAGAGAGCTTGTTTGCCCTGCAGAGCCTCCACGCTCACTGGGCCTTGTGCTATTATCTGTTTAGGGAATGTATACAGACACTTTGTCTGAAAGCTCGGGCCACTCTAAGCCTTCATTCCTCAAATTCCTATGGTCCGACTGTGCCGTCCGTCACACAATACCCAATCCACCCTACTCTACTTTTGAAGGACAACATCAGAGAGCCACGGCGGTGCACAAGGACCCTCTGGAGAGATGGCGACCAGAACAAAAGAGAAAAATCGCACTAGTACCGCCTTGACACGGGCTGTTGCCTAGCAGCCCAACGGCAATGGGCATTACGAGGCAGGGCTGAGTAAACTTTTGGCAGGTTATTGTGAGAAACCAGTTGCTAGGCTTTGGCCACAAAAGGACGCTGTGTGGAACGTGAGGAGGGAAACTTGGACGGTGATAGATTAGACGAGGAATGTGCTGTGAATGCTGTGTGAAATAGGTGACACCGCATTGAACCCGAGGGTTAAGGTAAACATCGTGCATATTGATTTGTTGTAGTCAGATATTTGTTGTAGTAAGCGCAAGACATGACATTTGCATTGTATATATTTTAAGTTGACCTTGCTGACCATAAACAGGAAGGGACTGTTACCTTGTCGTTATCAAGAGGGTCTTTCTGAACAAACGCCTGAACGAACTCCTCTGGTCCGATGTAGCTCAGTCTTTCCTGAAAAATGAAGATGATGATGTCAACTTAACCATTGCAGTAAACCTTGAAAATAACTGCACAGATTATGGATTTAGTAAATAAAGCAATCCAAACCCACAGTGAGGTGAGGAATGTAAGGTCATGTAAACCGAGGAAGTTCCACTCACCAGTTCAATGTGTGTGAGTTGCTGTGCCAGGGTGAAGGGGTCGCTGCAGATGGTCAGAATGTCTCTCTGGATGGACTGAGGTTTGGTCTTCAGCACAGTTAGTCTGTCAGTCACAGAGGAGTTAATCTTGGCCAAAGCCTCCTCGTACTGACTCAGTGTGGTGAGCTTACGGATCAGCGTTTGTGTCATCTGTTGCACCGCCTTGCGATAGAGCTGAAGAGAGACGGGGAGACAGAAGACATGGATTTGCAACCATGCTTTTATTGACCAGAATGACAAGGTAATCATTCATTTGAAAGACTGACAACAAAATGTGTCCCACACTGATAAGAAAGCTGAGGGAATGCACAACGTATTTGCCCTGCAAACATCTAATGGACTTCCGGGCATATAATGGCTCTCTTTCCTCTTGATTGGTCAGCTATGACGGTGGTGCTGCTCACAGGGTCTTATGTTCCAACATAGGGTCTTGCAGTATGTTACATAAACGGTTAACGCAGGATTACAAAACAGCAGCACTTCATTCATGTCCTTCAAAGGTTCACAAGAATCCTGAATGCCACCCACTTCCCCTCGTAACACAAGATGGGGTTGAGTTATCTAATAACAAGAGCCTGACACAGTTCTGGACTTCTGTTGTGTAAGGAGAGGACAGCAGCGGTCAAGCCCTGTTGCTCAACATCAGTCGGACAAGAATCTACATCCTCTGCCTGCTTGACAACCAATGGACATCAAGAAGACTACCCCACACCATGAATTTAAAACAGACTACTTAAAGGAAGCCTTACCTAAACTGGTTACTTAAAGGAGGATAAAATAAACGCATTTGATAATTTTTTTTTTTTTTTCAGGGCTACAGCGAGGAACAATCACCTGAAAGCCAATCAGAATCCACTCAACTGAACAGTTTAAGCATTTAAAGCGTCAGACAACAAAACTGCAGCTCTTATATTGAACAAAATGTTATTGTCCATTTGTGTGGACTCTCATATAGTTATCAATATAGCTATCGTTCGTGGTGCAAACGGGCTTTAAGGCTTTTGTTTAACCATGAAGATATAAAAAGTTGGCTGTTCAAACATTATGCTGATTGGTTGTGGGATCTTTCATTTCTGTCAGGCTTCTGTACTCTTTTCTGACTCGTAGAAAATAAAAAGTGGCCCATTAATCTGTTGTGCAGGAGGTCGGTGGCGCATAAATCCATCTGGCTCAGAACAACCTGAACATAGTGTAGATGCAAGAATATTGATGATTTGAAAAGAGAGCGAGTACAGGAGGAGACAAGCCCTTGCAGCACTTTAAAAGATCACAGAGAGTCTTAATATTCCCTCTTCAAGGTCCACCATATGCTGACACATTATTTTTAGCAGGAGTTCTTGGCGATGACTGCTTGACATTTTGAGCGTTTCAAGTGACAACTCACTTGTTGTGGGAAAAATAGAAAAGAAAGCTGCTTGCGTGTGCTGCCTCCACGTTTTTAACCCTGGCATGAGTGTGCGACAGCCGTCCAACATGGCACAACCTCACAGTACAGATCACTCTAGCATGGACACACCACACCCAGGTCAAGGGTGAATGCTCTCCATTACTTTCCCAATAAACAGGATTTGTGCAAAAGGTGTCCAAATGTGCACCAAATGGCTGTGTCTGCAAATGCACAACTGGGCCCTGCCTTCCCTATACAGAAGACCACATGCGTAATGACAATCTTTGCCGACCAGAAGCCTGAAGACCAAACTGTGGTCTGGAGACAGATGTTACGGCATCTATTCTCAGCTCCTGCACTGAAAGCAAGAAATCCGCGACGCAACTGCCAGTAAAAAGAAAGAAAACAGCAGGTCAACAAACTGCTGGCAAACTCGTCAGGACCACTGAGGTCTAGGAGAGGTCAAAAAATAAAAGGCCTAACTGGAAACCACTTCATAGTGGTCTTGTTATAATGGGCTGCAAGAACTGGACAGTACATTTGACTCAGATGGGCTTATGTCTAGCTATAAATACACCCATTGTCTATTGTGTGGCTCTGACTGCTGTGAATACCACATCAATGTAGAGTCAAGTGCTACACTGTAACAGACACTCTCATTAACAAAATTCACGTACGAGTACATGCCGTTCAGATGGCGGGAGAAAAACAGCGACTGAATTACATAATACAGTCAACTTATTGATGGTATGAACCATGAATGAATTCTTCACACTATGAGACGCTCTTTTCATGCATAGATACACATCTACCAGACAGTCATAACTCAAAACACAGATTACATTTGTCTCGCCTACCTAGCAAATGTAAAGATCATAAAGATACCTTGAATAAAGAAAACATGAAGTGGTCACTCCGTTAAAAAAGAACATTTGATCCCCATCAATATGTAAAAACGGTACACAATAAGGGAAAAAAACTTTTTTTTTAAATAAATAAATAAATAAAAATTCAATAAATTGAATGATGCTAAAAATGTTAGTGTAGAAATCTTAAGTATTTTTTCAACAACAACAAAAAAAGAAATATTAAAAGGCAAAAAAAGAAATTTTAGAGGTTTAGGTTTTGGGTCACACATGACATTTTACCACCTTAACTAATCATTAAAAGGTCAAATTATCTGTTATTTGAAAATACTTATTGCCCTTCTTGAAACATAGTGCATTTTATGTATTACATTCAGACAATTGTCTTATTTTGATATTGACTTTATACCAAAAAACATTTTAATTCAGAAATTAAAAACTTGCTCATCATATAAGAGGTGTATTCAGGTATGAACTGCATTTGAATTCTTTTTCAAATAAATACACAGGTCAACTATGTCACGGACCCTAACACAGTTATAGTTCTCCATGTTGTTTTTTTTTTGAGTGTACATGCAGTCTTATTAGCTTATCACCCCTTTCACTAGATTGAGGAGGCGGTGCAACACGCACACATTTCCTCTATGAGCTGAGCGGGGCCGCAGAAGGTCATCGATCTCCTGGGTCAGGATAAAGCAGATCAATTGTCACATATGTGTTTACTACACAAGCCACCAGAGGATGAGCCCTGCTTGTCTTTTCGAGTTAGTGAAACCCCATTCATTTGAATCTGATGGAGCGATGTCCATCTTAAACTGTCTATTCTAACTAGTGCCCTGCTGTTAGTCATTACACTAATGCTCACTAACCATGTGAGATGACCAGAGCGAGCTTCTGCAAATCTCTTTTTATTTCACTGTACATTAACTAAATCAAGAGTTCACAACAGGAGGACTATTCAGATGCGGACGATAGAGAAAAAAAGGGACGTTTGAGGACAACACTTGATGAGAGCTTTATCCAGATTCAAAATGAAGTGACAGGCGTCAAAAGGATGTGAGCACAATGGAAGGACGATAACTAGATGTAAAATAAAATCTAATCATTTAACACGACCACTGCTGGTTTTTGTGCCCAGGAAGTTTTAAAAGAACCTAGAATAAATGTGTTTGATAAAAAAAAATGCTAAGCCAGTAACATGGCAACATAGAGAAAAAAAGGGACGTTTGAGGACAACACTTGATGAGAGCTTTATCCAGATTCAAAATGAAGTGACAGGCGTCAAAAGGATGTGAGCACAATGGAAGGACGATAACTAGATGTAAAATAAAATCTAATCATTTAACACGACCACTGCTGGTTTTCGTGCCCAGGAAGTTTTAAAAGAACCTAGAATAAATGTGTTTGATAAAAAAAATGCTAAGCCAGTAACATGGCAACCAACGAGTCAGCGCTAGGAGAACTATTTAAATGCAGCCTGTGGAAAAGCACGAGTGAAGACAAAAGCAGCTGAACAAAAGAGCTCTCTTCTCACTCCTCTTGTCAGAGCGCTTTGGACTAAAGAAATCTCACCCCCCATTGCTCAGGTGTTGACACTCTTCTCACCCAACGTGTTACATCCTACGTCTTAACCAGCTGAATGTTAAAAAAGCCATGCTAAGACATATAAAGGTGTTTTACACGGTCTATGCTAATAGTGGTACTAAAGGCATAAAGAAAAGCTAATGTCTTTGACGCAAGTGTTCGCACCTATCAGGTGACTATTATTTCAAAACGGCGTTGCGTTTAGCAGACATTTCCTCAAGAATGAAAAACTAATTGTTTCCGCTGAAATTATCTTCCAGCACTTGGAAATGGCAGACTTACTTCATCTCCAGTACTCAGACGATGTGTTAGTTCCTTCAGGCTCTTCATCATCCTCTCATCCCTGAAGTCATAGGGAAATGTCTCCGTCCACTCAGTCAGCAACTGCAGAATCTTGGGAGCAATTTTCCTGACTCTTGCCTACAGATTAAGTAAAAAAACAACAACACTGTAATTGCAAATTATTGTCCTTGGTTCTCAAAATAGAGCAACCATGAAGACTGAAGCCACTTTGTATGACAATCAGTATAAAGACACCCTTGTACCTTATCAGCCTGAGGATCAGTGAGTCTCTGCTGGTCCACACACAAATGGCACACTTTGGACATCAGCTCATACGGGTGAATAAAGAGACGGGAACTGAGCAGGAATGTGAAGATGTATGTCCTCTGTGAGTCAATAAAAATTAGATCAATGTTGGTGCAACAATACAAACCATTAATATCCGTTTTACATTATTCTAAACAAAACTAACATTGGACAAAGCTACATAAAATGTATTTATATTTCTTGAAAATAAATCTGGTTAGCTAGACTACACCTCAAAAGGACAACTCTTATTTTAAATAAAGTTCTTTGAAATGAAAGGATTTATGTCTCTTTAGATAAATTTAATGAATCCTTGCTGATTAAAAGTAATTTCTTTTAAACCCAAATTTTTGAGCAGAAGTGCATATTGCTAAATTATAATTTGAGACCAATTGCAAGTCACGTTTGTGGTCTCGGTGTTTAAAAAATAAATAAATGTGAGATATGTTTTCAATACTCAAAATCCAATACTGTGAATTGGCTTAATAGCTACTTTTGACACTCTATATACTCACATCAGGATAGTAAGCCACCGTAGGGACCAAGTGCTCAATTAGACCCTCCAAGGACCCTGACACCAGGTTGTTTTCATGGTAATACAGGCCTTCATAGTCCTCTTCCTTGGCCTTATAGAGATTCTTGTTGTAGACATTGGACCCATACATCACTGGAAAGGGTGGCGTTTGAGGCATTTTGTCCTGTTGAAGGATATAAAGAAACATCAGTCTGAGGAGCCTAACCTAAGCACAAACACAATCAAAAACAGACATTGATGCATGAACTAGGCTAATTCGTTAATGCTGAGCCTCCATCCTCAACTGAAAATTTTGTTTACCTTTGTGTAAAACACAAGGTCCCCAGTATCATTATAGGAAGCTGAGTGGAAAATTACTCTTCCTCGGATGGACGACTCGTGGGGATGAATATGTCGCGATTAATCTCAATGTGCAAACACCTTCCCTGATTGAGCCTGTGAGAACTTGAGTTTAATCTCCATTCGCTTCGTATTTTAGACTCACTAGTTGGCTCTAATCCACCATAATAGCAGTTGAACATACCACCGGCGGGTTTCACTCACAAACACCAACAAATTAATCTTCACGGTGCTTTTACCTCACGTGGATGTACAACGCAGAGGTTCTTTCAACTACGGGTTGATACAAAAAACATGATGACCTATGAGATCTAGTGCTTCTGAAAAGAAGGATTCTTAATTTCCCCCTCAAAACCAAAACGAGGCCCATTACAGATGAGAGTCCTATGAGTCGGTCAGCATTAGCTAGAGGTGATAAGCAGCCAAAAGCAGTTCTTCACCCACACAAAGAGCTCTGGCTCACATTGCCTGCCTCCCTCCCTCCTACTTCTATATCTTCCAGGCTCTCGTGGAATGGCAGAAAGTGAGTTTTGCACATGTCAATGCATCACATAATCACGCGGGCGGCTCCAGCATGCCAGCACGAGCTTCTGTGCCATTTCAGAGCTCAGCCCGTGACTTTAAGTGAGATTCCTGGACACAGCGCATATGGGCCCCTCAATAGAGGCATTCACAGCTACGGCACGGGGCGTCAAGGGACACCTCGAACAATGTGCAGCCCCAATGGCCGCCTGCCTATTCAGGCCCGCAGGCGTTTGGGTGCCAGATTCGGACGGGAGTGCACAGGAGGGAGGGGGTGTCGTACGATGAGGTATGTTCTCAGTCCGTGTCCCCCACAGAGACCTCTTCATAAAACCATAGACATTAGCATCAAAATGGAGGCCCAATAGGTCAAAGCAGCAAACGCCCCCCTACGCATCTGCTTTACCATGTGTTATACCATCTGAGCACGTCAATGAGATAAAAAGCAAGGAAGGCCAAATGATGTCAAGAATGACTTTGCGCTCATCACCAGAAATTGACAATTTGTCAAGTCCTTTATGAATGATGCCTCTGGGAACGGCGTACGGTTTTATTCTCTGACTCATATTCTGTAACAGAATTTGCCAGAACTTTCATAAAAATAAACCCTTTTTTGTTTTTGACAAAGCAGCATTGAATAAACTCTACTTTTGTCTCATTATATGGCCCAAAAGCAGGACACCCCTGCGCATCGGCCCATGCAACCCTATTAGTGAAGCCCCCAGGCCACAATGCAAATCTGCTAAAAGTCAAAGCCTTTTTAAACTCTCTAGGTGCACCAGCTGCTGCTCGACTGAATTCTGTGAGCGAATAAAACAAAGCTGAAGCTGATTAGTAGCAGGGATTCTGGATGCGTTTACTTTTTGGTTGCAGGTGTCAAGTATGGCCAGCCACATGTCCTCTCCTCTGTCCTGCTTAAACAAACACGAAGCACAGCCTTCACCACAGGGGCTGTGTAGTATATAAGCAAACAAAAAAGCCCTTGCTTTCACACAATTACTGAAATGTTTTTTTGTCAGAGCTTTTATTTGGCATCCTTGCATGGCTGCATTTTAGATAGTTATGACTGTCTGAAAGCTGAAAACATTCAGTCCCACCCACGTTGACTGTATTGTTGATTACTGAGTCTCTAGATCAAAACGGGCCTCCTCAAGCATAAAGCAACATTTAAATAATCGCTCTGATCTTTGGGGTTCCCACACCTTTTGACTAATACATTTCCATGGTTTTACACTCATTTATCCCTACTGGATAAGGATTTTTAAAATTCACTGTATATTGAAATTGCACTCCCAAGTCGATAAAATAAATAAAAAATAAATGATTCTACAAATACTACATACATAGCAATGGAAATGTCTTGTAAATGTCAATATCCTAAGTAAACTGAAATTACATTGAAATAGAATTTTTATATATAATTTAAATCGAGTTCGAAGTTATATTTCAATTTATAGAATACTTATTAAATAAATAGAAAATTTTCAATTTAATAATACATTTTAATTTTCCATGATATTTCGATGACTTCCTGAGATCGGTTTTCATGGAAATCACAATTTTAACATTCCTTGATATTTACAGGTTTTCCATGGTTGTGGGAACCCTGTCTAATGCAAATGTGGAGGTTAAAACAACAAACCCAAACGTTCTGGAGTGTTTTGAAACTGCATCCTCAACAAAAGGGTGTATTGAGCTCATTGGCATATTATTAGGAGCTGTTAAGTTGTTGTGGCAGTCTTGTCTTTAAAGGTCGCTTCATAGTGAATATAAAAACAGCCAAAGATCAAGACTTTAACAAATACGAAGGATTGATCACTGCTGTGATGACAGAAAGAAATGATTCCCACCCACATTTCTACAAACAAATGTCTGGTGCGTGGACCATAACACAGTTCTATGTAAATTGACAAATTACTATAATGTTACGAATATGATGAAATGAGGAAATAAACATGTCTGTTCATAGCGCTGTAATAGACACCAGTATTACACAACATTGTCGGCTTTCAATAAATTCAACAAGGATCAAATTGAGTCTTGGTCTTTTGGTTTCTGTCAAAGTGGGTTACATGTTAGCCTTGGGAAACGAGCAGGTGTGTGTCCGTGTGTGTGTAAGACGTTGGGGGAAGGGAGCTATTGCTTCACTGAAACTACTCGAGTGTGTCTGAGTAAATAAAGGGCTTGGCTGGCGGTACAGATTGGCAGGGCATAGTGTCCTTCCCACAGCACTTTGAGCTACCTGCATGACTGGTATCACAGAGGCATAGTCCAGCCAAATCACAGCAAACTGATGCAGATCAGCTTTTCAAAACAGAATCAAAATGTCTCAGACACTCTTCTTTCCGCAATCTTGACCAAACACAACCTTCATTTTGATTAAAAAAGTACAATATAAGACTGTTGATAAACAACACCGATTAATCAAGTAGATAAGACAATCTGTTTAAGCCCCAAAATAGCTTACTTATTTGATAGTGGGGAGAAACACATGGGTAATGATCATCTGAAATCAAGAAGGGAATATCAACAACAACCCTCCAGTTTCCACACCCACCCACCACAAGACCACTACTGCACTAATACATATGAGAAATGAAAAATGATTTCCCCAGTGAATACCCTCAGCAAACACTCAAAACTCCATAAACCTGGCATCTTCATTCTGCAGTGCAAACCATCAGTTTAGTACACAGCATGCACACTATTTTAGCTAATTTACTGTAATTTTATATCATCCTAAACTATAAAATGCCTTCCATAGACATTTCAATGAAACTTTAAGATCTCAATGGGTTATCCAGACTTGGAATTACAGTTCTAAACTTCCCTCTTATATCCAGTTTTCTCCGGCTGTGGGAACCTTGTCTGAATTACCATGTAACCAGCAAAGTAAATTAACATTACAATCCTTCAGCAAAATATTATACAACAAAGTACCATGTAATACAAAATAACATGCATTTAAATCAAATTATAAATGAAACCAATTTAACCACCAAACTAGTACACCAAAAGTCTAGAATAGAATATTAATTCCACTAACAATACCACAAATAACCAATAGTACATAGCAATCATTAATTTCCATGGTAGCATATATCAAATTACATGACAGCTTGGTTGTGTTCTACATTTGTTGTACACTGCATATCACTTGTAAGAACTCACTATCAAGACCACCAGCATACCAAGGGCAACACCACAGGGCACATTCTTCATTAATGTTAATATACTTAAGTCAGTAACACAGAAGGTGAATATCGTCAGCACATATTTGTTTGCAGGTTTATATGTAAGTAAACTGACTTAGCAGGTCGTAATGTAAAATAAAATCAAAATGCATGCAACCCAAGCCGCGTATTGAATGCATTATACATTGCTCGAGTTCCTCACCTCCAAAGGGACCGAGACTCCGCTGTAGATCAGCCCTGCAGAAGTTTGGCGATGAATGGCTGCGCAAGATGAACCTCCGGACATATAACAAGCTTAAACAAATGATTCTCAAAACATATGAATCTAAAAATAAGTCACGCTGCGTATTCCTAAGTCATACGGATACCGACTGTGACACTCAAGCGCATGATCCTTATTATAAATATATCCAGGCAGACAGTACGTGCGACGTGCTTCTCTCTCACGATCTCAAGCAAGCGTGAGCTGCTGATGCACTGAGCGCGCGAATAGTAAATGATAGTAGGCTGAGCCGTAGATTCCGAGACAGCCAATCGGCGAACAGCACCAGACACCCGCGTGCATGTCTATGGTCTATACTTGAAAACGAAAACATATGAGAATTTCACTAAACAAGACGACTGTAAGAAGAACTAAATGTCTGCCTCAGCGAAAATCCCCTGAAAATAATCTTCATGGTTACTTACAAGTCCGCCATTATGTCCTGAAAGATAGCCGTCTCATTTGAATCTAGCAGGACTAATGAATTTATCAAAATACATTTATTGGTTTGTTCAAAATATACATATTACAAATGTTAGCATCATGGGCAGTGTAAATGGAAATATTTGTGGGAACTCCCTCATGTCTTAAGCTGATGATACAGGGGGCAACTTTTTGGGCACTTTCTCGCTGAGAGTGGGTAACAAATTTCTATCTGGACACTTTAGATCAGTTGTGTGCCCTGTGTCTCACCTGGTTGCCCATTGATGGCAACATTAACCAAAGTTGCCCCATGTATCATTAGCCTTACATTTTGAAGACAGCGACGGATAACACTGTAGCACAAACTGCTAATATATTTCTGATATTTTGGTAGGCCTGTATGTAATGTTTACCTGCATTATCTTTAGCTTAATTTTAAATAGGTTAAATTAAATCTGTGAAACACAGTATATACCCCTGTCTCATTTTCACTGATACTGTGCAGGAACCCCACAATAGATACTGCAGTGAATACCTGAAAGAGTTCACAGAGAGGTTTTCCCTCTCTCATTGTAGGTCAAGGGGCCGAGAGTTCGTCACCTCTCACACCTATATGAGGTATGCTAAACGAGCTTCAGTAGCATGTTCTAACAACAATGGTATCAATCTGTCGGTCTTTTAAATTGACAGAACAAATTAATTCACCTGATAAACTTGAAGGTAAGAACATTGTAAAAAAAAAAAAAAAAAACTAAATCACAAAGTTACTCCATGTGATAACTCAAAAATCAGTATTTCATGTCTATGCATATTTGTTAAGAAGCAGAGAAAAAGCAGGATAATGTGTGTGCTGGGGTCCTGATCGCCCTCTCTGGGGTTATATGCATTAATGGCTGGCTGACTGTACATTATCTCTCAGTTAGGGATATGCCGGTATCAAATTTTCATGTTGCGATTAATTGCTAATGCTTTTATCACGGTATACGGTAGTGTTGTCAAAAGACCCGGTATTTCGGTACCAAGTCGGTACTAAAAAAATGAAAACGTTATGGTACCAGGTTTTCTTAAGTACCGGTACCCGGTCAACCCGGTTCTTGATGCGCTATCCGAAAGCTAGCCTCTTCCAGTGTTGCCAAGGTTTTCCCGCGGAATCTGGCTGCTTTAACACTGTTTTATTAAATATTGGAATACCTAAGATTAATGAATGTTCAGAAGAATTTTTCATTGGCAGTTTAAGCTAACTAATGAATTAACTAATGTTAATTAATGAAGCCCTAATGTAAAGTGTGACCGAACAATAAACAAATCAAAACACTTTCAAACAATATCTAGGGCATGTTGTAGTCCAGATTAAAATGTAAAAAAAGTTTGAAAATAAATAGCCTATTAAGTCTAAATATTTAAGTATTTGGTGCTGTGATGAACATCATAGCAAATACACAAATCTGAATGGCTGTTTAAATCATTTAAACACGATTCAGAAACAGAAAGTAGAGCAGCTGCTTTGTTTACAGGGTTTCATTTAAATGAATTATTATTATTATTATTTCTGCTGTTTAGCGCCATCTGCTGTCAGAGAGTGAACGTGCCCTTTCATCCAGAGCGTCTCTCACATGTTCCGCCATGTGCTTCTCGTCCGCGCTTATTTACATCAGTTCGCACGGGTCTCACGCAGCATACAGCCGTGTTGTGCATTTTGACCAGTTGATGGGAAAAATATTCTTAAAATGCATTCAAAATTCTGAATAACTTGTAATATATAATTACTCACGGTATTTAGAATAGCCCACGATAACAATATCGTGCATACTCATTACCGTGATATATCGTATTACCGAATACCGGCACAAGTCTACTCTCAGTTATATTTCCATAAATGTGTGTGTGTGTGTTAAAGTATCAAATGTCTTAAGCAGACCAGCACCATAAAATCACAAAAAATAACAATAATAATAATTAAAAAGCAAACAGAGTAGCACAAATTTGTAAAGCTTTAAAATAAAAGACATGTATGAATCATCTTAAAATCTGCATCACAAAAGACTCTTTAAACGTTGTGTGATAATTAGGATGTTTCTTCATGCCTTTGACAACGAGTCTGAATAAAATCTGAACATGGTGAGCATTATGTTTGAAAATAACCATTCACAGGTCTCACATCTTGGCTAACACCTCCACAATGGGCCCACAGTTATGTAACCTCTGTGTATTCAAAGTCATTGTTCATTGTGAAGAGTGTGTGGAGGAGTTCATAGAGATGAAGAACTAACAGTTAAGCTCTCTGCAAAAGTTAATACTACTAACAGTACCAAACAGCAACAAAAAAGTTAAAGAGAAACAGCTACAAGTCAATTCAAGTCCAGTCGTTCTCCCCATTAAATACACATTTGAGCTTAGTCAGCACAGACTGTCTGACCTAGCTTCCCCTTTGCTCCAGAGGTATTCACACCCGTTTTGTTGTCCTAGATGGGGCATTATGAATGTGAAAAGTGAGAAACAGCATGAATTATTTAAATGTTGGAAACTGTTAATAAGAATGCATGATGAGCATAGTGCCTGCTGTTCCATTTTATTTTATTTTTTTACTTCAAAGATTAGTCCCTAAAACAGAAGATGTATATAACAAAAGTTAAATTGAAATTGATTATCCCAATGAAACCTTTTAAATTTCAAAAAGAGTCATTCAAAACACAAAAGTCTATGTGTATGGGTTTTTTTTTTTCACATAAGAACAATAAACATGGAAATTCTCAAATGGGGGTCCTAACTCAAGAAATTCTGGCACATCCATTCTGTGGAAACAAATGTACTAGCAGTTGACAAAGATGATCAGGCAGGCACTGTGTTAAGAACAACAGTATATTAGCTGTAGTTAACCTAAATACTAATGTACTGCAGAAACGTTAGTATACCATACCATACCGTAACATGTGTGTGTTAAATCTCCATTACTTGAGGGTAAGGATGTCACAATCAGCTTTGGCCTTTGATCTTTGGTGTCACTCTGTTATCATATAGTTTAATAGCCACTTCATTTCAAGAGTGAAATCATTAAAATAGATTTACAACACTCCATATTCACCAATTGCAAGAAATAATATTGCCAAATTGGGTGTGATTTTTCCCCTACAAGTAAATATAGACAGATAGAGACATTCAGTAACTCAGACACTTTTCAGACATACCAATGTCTAACTCAAGATTGGCTTACATCCTATATGAATTCTGACCCAAATATTTTGTCAGCTGAGGAAAAGCACTCAGACTCCAGTCCATCAAATCAAGAGCCAGATAGTGTTTACCTCTGCACTGACTCCAGACCAGCTTTCCCCAACCCAATTTCTAACTTCACAATCATTGAGAAAAACCAAGCTGGCCTCAAATCAGGTATAATGAGTGGCAACCAATTCCAGACAAAGGGCAAAAGTAGGGCAGTACAGTCTACTGCTTCTTCTACTCAATCATCATTCATAGATCCTCATTATTAACTCATGTTACATCAGATGATCACATGCATGGAAAAGTCCAAGCATGGAAACCAATGTGACTCGATGCTCAGAATTAGCTTCCAAATGAGGAACAAGATATGCATGCTACTTCCTGACATTTAATGTTACCAAAAAAAGCCTTTTGTAAAAATGTGACAATAGTTAAATGAAATCCTGCTCTATTTCTCATAAACCTAACTCTGTAACTTTTTTTGTACATTGTTTTCAATCATATTCATCATCATATTTTTGATTCTAAATAAATTGAAATTAAATTAATGGTAAACTGCACTAAACTGGCCATCTTTTATTTATTACTATATGTCTACCATCATAAATATGTAATATCCCACTCTGGGAACTTTTTAGTGAAAAGGCCTTACCTTTTCCTTGAAGTCCAAGTACTTAAACCCAACTCTTTTCCTACCATTTACAAAACATGCTGAGACAGACAGGATCAATTTTACTCATAGTCTATATAGACTTATTCACAACCATACCAGGGAAACCCCAACCGGCAAGTAAAGAATGGGCGAAGTACTTTCCCAGTCGATTTCTCTTAATGGATTCGAGTTTTACATTACGCTTTGCAAACTGATACAGACCACACAAGAGGACCCCTAAATCCACAAGTCAGTTAGTTAAATGCAACCTGATGATATGAAAATATGACTGGATTTGATTTGCCAGTAATGTGGTCCATATATACACGTTTCCAGAGTAATGTCTGAAGCACAATTTTTTTTCACAGTTGGCCTAGTTCACTGTTTGCGTGAACCTGAGGAGAATGCCTTTATGTCTCTGCCTGACAAAACCTCTCACATCCCAGAAACCAAAAAATAGGGCATCTCTAACTGCGGGATGTGACTTTTGAGAAACCTTGATGTGAAGTTCAGTAAATCCTCCCACTAAAAAAAGCTCAACAACAACAGTGAAAAAAATTTTGTCACAGAGATTTGCGTTTCTTCTGAGGTGACCTCAGCACTGAAGACTTTTCATTAGGATCACTGCGACAGATAATAACCCATTGAACTCAGCCCTGAAGGTCACAAAGATCTCGCCTCTCCCCTCCCACTCTACAACAACAGATGCCACATGATACAACATGTCACAGATAGAGCAGATAAGATCAAAGGACAGGTGTAACAGCGAACAGAGGCTTGGCTTGTATTCTGGGAGAATCAACACCAAATTACTGAAGGGCAAACACTTTTATCATCGTTGTTGAAATTGTTGTCTTAAAGTGTTTCAACAAATAAAAAGAATACATTTTTAATTCTAAAAATTATATATTATTGGATACTGTATATATTCATACAAATAAGCACAAACACAGCACTTTCCACCCAGGTGCGTAGGAGACTGGCTGCCAGCGAAATGAACAGGAAAGCTGAAAATACTCCATGTTCTCTCGGCTCCCACATACACCGAAGGCCAAAGAACATGAACTCCTACCCATGTTTCTCGGGGGTAAACACAATCACACGATGTAGGCTCAGACTTTACTGTAGGATGTATATAAACAATTATGCGAACATCCGGATTACAATGTACACACTATATGCAGTATGAATGTTCACACTACTGGGATGCATGCCATGAATTATGCAACATATTTCTTGTCAGTTCTGACACATAACAGCATTAACTGCTGTCAGCCATCACAACACTGACCACCTTTAGACCTATAAGCCCTGAACTGCGTATAAAGCCTATGTATGATATAGAAGCGTTTCTTTGTATGTCCTGTTCCCATCTGGATGCTACGGTAAGTAGGATGGGTTGCTGGTTTGTTAAGTCAGTCAGGGGGCAAAGGACTGTCTTGTGTCCATCTGTGACTTTGCTGTCCGAAGGAGCGCTGACATTTTAATTATCTTTGACTGAGGCAAGAGATGTAAGGCCTCAGCCTGGGAAAAAACTGCCTACAATAGACGATGAGTTATAAAACTGTCTAAATGAGAGGTATATGACATGAATCATGAATATGTAAGTGTAAGCATGATGTGCAATAAAAAGTCAGTAAAAAAAACTAAAATTAAATTAAAAATAAAATATGAATGAATACGTAAATAAAATAGAAATAAATAAAAATGAATGAATGAATAAGCAAGCAAGTAATAAAATAAAATAAAATGCTCTCAAAATTCAATATAACAAATGACTAAATTGATTCAAATCTCCAAAATCGTCTACAAAAAGTCATATTATGAACAAGAGCTGTGAGAATCATGTTATGTGCTTTGGGAGGGGTCCCAAAGCATATGAAACAGCAGCTGGAAGACATTGCGTGTGCGCATGTGGAGTGGCATTAATATATGGGGGGAAGGTTAGGAAATGGAGGAAACTAGAAGACACCACCCAGACAAACTCCCTGTGACCCACATACCCTCCCCTCTTCCTCCCCCATCTTCCCTCCACCTTCTGGGTAGAGACGGCTTGAGAGCTGACATTCCATCCCAACCCCCCTCTGTCAAAACAAACAAGAAGACCACCTGAGGAAAAGGAATTGTTTTGTCACATTTTCAAGGGTCTAATCTTAACCAGTCAGGGGTCCACATCGCTTGCATGCCTTCATATTACACTTCAGATTTTGGGTACCCAAGACATACATGAGAAATCAATTCTTGATATTCTATTAATAACTAAGTTTCTGTGTATGTTACACTATACTGAAGCATGCTGGAAGAAGTTTGTTTTTGCCCTGCTTTTGTGTAGTCATTCATCAACAAAGGCTACGAAGACCTTCATAGAAAATAAATATTATGTAATGGGACAAAAGACACAAACATTGTAGTGAGTTGGATTACGTCAATCACCACGTTTACATGCACATGGATATTCAGAAATTGGCAAGCATCATGTAAACACATTAACAATAACCAAGATTAAGCCAATATTCTGGTTTCTAGAAATATAGACATAGCTGACATATTTTGTACCATTCAAAAGTCTGGGGTCAGTACAAGACATTTTATTTGAAAGAAATTATTTTTATTCAGCTAGGAAGCATTACATTGATTAAAAGTGTCAGTAAATACATGAATAATTTTCCAAAAGGTTTTTATTTCAAATAAATGCTGTTCATTTGAAGAATCCCAAATAAATATGAATCACCTATTTTCAGCATTGATAATGATACGAAATGTATTCAAATCAGCATATTAGAATGATTTATGAAGGATCATGTGACACTGAAGACTGCAGTAATGGCTGCTGAAAATTCAGCTTTACAATCACAGGAATAAATTGCATTTTAAAATAGATTCAGCTAGAAAACAGTTATTTTAAATTGTAATTATATTTCACAGTATTACTGGTCTTGCTGCATTTTTTATTTTAAAAAATGCATTGGTGAGCATGAGAGACTTATTTTAAAAACATTTAAAAATCGTGCTGACCCCAAACTTTTGAAAGGTAGATACAGGCATGGGTGAAAATTTTACAGTTTTAAAACTTTAAGGAAGTATATTCAAAAACATTAAAAGAAACATCATAGCTTATATTTATAACATTTTGTTAATGCTCTTGTGTGCTGCTCTTGCATATAAACTAGTGCTGTCAAATGATTAATCGTGATTAATCGCATCTAAAATAAAATATTTGTTTACATAGTATATACAGTATGTGTGTACTGTGTATATTTATTTTGTAAATAAAAACCCACACACATGCATGTATATATCTAAGAAAAATGTTACATTTATATATTAAATATATTTATATATAATATAAATTATATGAATATAAATATATACATGTAGATATTTTCAAAATATATGCTGTATGTGTGTGTATTTATATATGCATAATATACACAGTACACGCACCTATATTATGTAAACAGAAACTTTTATTTTGGATGCGATTAATCGCAATTAATCGTTTGACAGCACTAATATAAACTCTTAAACAGAACATGGCCTGTAAAAAAGACAGAATTTTCATTTTTGGTTGAATTATCCCTTTAATCAGAAAATAATGTACATGCAACCATGGTCACATTATAATGAGGTACTTATCAGAAAATACATTCCACAGAACATCACCATGAGATTCCACCCACAGATTTCAGAGAATGCCGCTAAGTGGCTAAATGTTGTTGTCAGTAGACACTCATAATGATGTTCCCAGTAAAGACTGGGGGAGGCCGCCGCTTTCCACCATCCATGCTGAACAGCTGAACAGGCCCACTTGTGTGTTTGTACTCTTTCATTAATTCCACCAATGCAGATGACACTTGCTCAGTCAACTGGCTGCATAGCTGCTGTTTCTATTTTTCAAAGTCGTCTACTGGATAATCTCACATCGCTTGGGAATGGTCAGATATGAAGTCAGTGCCGTAGAATGAAATAACAAGACAAAACAGTCCACCACACACACACACATAAAAGATCATCTTTTCAGATTACATAAGAACTGTCCCTTTTCATGGCCATCCAAGTCAACAGACGAGAACCACTGCCCTCGCTTTCAGCCTGCGACTCCACTGGAGGCAGGGGAAAAGTGAAGATGCCATAATTCAGACTATTTATGTAACAGCATGCACTCAGTTTCCATAAAAGTTTCTCTAGGTTGTGTGTGCCTATTCGAACGGGTCGCTAGACTGTCTGCTCTGACCCCGCTCACAGCCTTCGCCATCATGCCACCAGTGCCTGAAACAATGCGAGCGCAGATGGCAGGCATGCCACGCCAAATGCCACACAAAGCAGTCCCAGATGGAGCCGGCCTTGGATTTATCTGCCTGATAAAAGGGTATGGAGAGATTGCACATTTTGGAGATAAAAACAGCCAAATTTCTGTGTAGGAACATATGACCTTTCCATCATGTCTCACTTCTTACTTCCAGACTAATTCTCCTTTTGATCTGCTAATGTTCAGACCTGAAAATTGGGACGGATTACACAAGATCTCCTGAAAAGGAGGGGAAGTTGGACTGGATGGACAATGCACCTATTATGCACTTTGGTACTGTTTTGGGTTCTCAGACAGGAGCATGAGGCCCTTTTTTCCTTCCTGTTTAGCTTGTTTTGAATATAGCTTTTCTTAAAATAACCATTGAGACAAAGTGATAAGTAAACACAGCTTGCCATCCCACATTTGTGTAGAATGGAAGCTCAGATTTTTGTGGAATTCATCAAAGTCTTTCCCCACACAATACGAAATACATTTTTCTAAGAAGAAGTTGGTAACAAAAAACAAAAGCTTATTATTAGTTCTCCTAAAAGGTACATTCCTCATAAAATGTATTTCTCTGACATTTGTACACGATTAGTATTAAATAACATAACAGTGTGAAATCACAACTTCTTCAATGGAAATGCTAAAAGTTAATATATAATATTAAATCAAGTAATGAAAACTCTTCCTGAAATCCAACTTTTAGGAAACTACTGAGCACATTTCAGCTGTGACGTGACCCTATGACCCAAACACTGCTATGAATCAACACCCCTATGAATCCATGTGGATGTTACGGTTTGAAAAGGATTGTTATAGAATGATAAACTCTTATCAGTATAACAAATCCTTTCAGAACAGAAATATCCTTATTAGCGATTGAGGGTCCTTGTATTATTCTGTAAAAAGAGTGAAGATCTGGTGATTCTAGTCACATTCAAACCTGCCTGTGTGTGCTCATGCTGTTTTCCCAGGAAGGTGAGGAGTGAAAAGGAAGCTGCGCAGCCCATCCCAACCAGAGAGAGCTATCAAAACACACACACACCCTCCCTATCATAATCTCTCCGCTTTGTAAAACGCTTTATACATGTCTTGTTAAATGTAATATTTTTAACATGGTAAGGGTTGTGTTACATTATTTGCCAATTAAAATTGCTAATATTTTTAAACAAAATCATCTGCTCCACACCACTATCCATAATCCACATCAGTTATGTAAAAGGAAGAGCGGGTACCAGTGAGAATGATAACCCAACTTACATTTAAATGCTATTTACAGTGACAGACTTCACAGGTTCAGATTATGCTGAAGACTGATACTGCAGCTAAAAGGATATTGATATTTACTATATACTTGAAGCAACAATAATAGAGCATGTTTAAAATGGTTGTCTGTTTAAAAGAAATTCAAAGCCTTTACCATCATGTCGTGTGGAAGTCACATAGGTGAACACCGTATGACACTGACATGAATTGCTCATTATTTATGAATGTGGCACTGGATCTATTCTGATGAAACTGTACGCTCAGTCATTGTGACTATTTTGAAACGCAGCCTGTTTTATCACGATAAACTGCTTTGTGCACAACCGTAATCGAGTGATTCTCAGTTCTGCAGTAAGCCATGATGTAATACACTTATAAACAACATAAGCTCAAAATGTAGAATCAGGATTAAAGCTTTACATCTGTTCAACAGTGTTCAACAGGGGGTCTGCAGCAGTACTGCAGGGAGTACGCCAATTACTGTTTGAACTCATGATTAAAAGATGCATCAGAACAAAATTACAATTTACTTCAACCAAAGCTAAGGTTAAAAAGGTACAGACACACAATGTCTAAAAAACAAAAGTTAACCTGGACAATAAATACAGACAACAAAACTGGGCTCCATGCTGAAAGCACAGTGTTGACCGAGAGCTTTCAAAGCCCATCTCTGCCTGGGACGCAAACCCCTGCCCTTGTGCTGTCAGTCAAGACTCAAGACACCTCTACCAGTGCACCTGCTCATGTTCACTTTCTTCTCAGCATGCATGCCTCTGTACAACTTCACTTTAACCAAGAGAGGCAGCTTGATGATATGTCTAGCTGTAATACAAATTGTAAGAAGGGAGGAGAGCATGTTTTTCACAGCTGTGGAAGTCATTACATAATGCACTGACATGTCAGTCAGCGCTATATAAGGCTCATCTGCTCTTTGTGGGTAAATATTATACTTTCTTACCATTAGAATGTATATTGGCCATGCAGATGCTGAGTAAAATACAAATGGACCAACAATCGCATGCAGCTGTTTTGATTAATGGCGATTTCTTTCATAAATGTCACCGTTCATTGTTTCTATGTAGAGAACAAAATAAAATATTTAGAATAGACTTCAGGGATCACATCCATGACGTAAATATTAAATATCTTTATGCTGACCAGTGTGCCTATCCAGTAAGTGATTTTTTTTTTTTACTTCACATGAATATGGATTCACAAAGCTAGAAAATTACAGGACGCATTTCAAGTAATTACATTAATTCTCTGTAATGCTACTTTAAAATCTGTAATATTCCGTTAAAATCATTTATGTATGGTATTTTTTTTTAAATACACTGGAAACCTCATGCTAATAATATTGTAATGAATTTTTCTTCTTATTGTAAAAAGGCCCTAAACTTCCTAGTTATTTCATCCTAAGGTCATGGAAGTGACTCGGGGTTGTACATGATCAGTTACGATGGTGCTTTTGCAACACTATAACTGCTCCTCAGTAAATAAAAAAAAATATATATATTTTATGATGTTAAAGCTTTATTCAGACATAACTCTACAAGAACTTAAGCAATGGAATAGTTATCATGCCTTAGTGATGACGCAGAATCATCAGCTGGGACATCATGACCTTCTGAGGAGCTTTTATATTCCAAGATGGGGTCAGAACTTTTTCAATGCCAGGCAACTGAATGCTTAATATTTTATTTGATGATTCCACTGACCTCTCCTTTTGTCTATTTGGCTATGTTTTGGAACTAACTGTGGTTTTATTAACGGTTTCCAGTGGTGACCACACTCTGTGTTCAGCCGTTTCCTGTTGGGTAACGTTTCTATGACAGTTGTTTACTGAGCAGCATTCAGACACAGTTTTATATGCTCATCCACAATACAACATGTAACATATATGAACTGATAAAAAGATCTGAGATCAGTCTTTAAAAACTTGAAAAAGTCTTTAAGAAAATCTTAAGAGGTGAAGGTTATGACACATTGACATGGCGCACATGAGTACTCTTACATAATAACAGTATTTTGCTTGTATAAAAAAAACATACTTGCTTACATAACTAATATTATTCAGAACCAATAACATATAAGGGTGTCTATATAAAGCAAAGGAAAACTCATTTAAAATCTAGTTTAAACATGGGAAATTATTTCAAATCTACTCTTTGGCTGTTTATTAGTACTGATTCTCCATGACCAAATTTTTGATTCCTTAATCCTACCTCAAATACACAAACTTAACAATCACCTTACCGACTAATAAGCACACACACATCTAAATGAAACAAAAACAGAGTGAATCAACCTCTTTGACTATTGCTCAATGAGTCAGATTTAATATTCAGTAGTTAATTACCACTCAACACAACAACGTCGGTCTATAAAATTGACCCTCTACTTTCACTACCTGAGAACATGTTTTAGCTTCATGCTGTGGTACCATTTGAGACCGTGTTTAAAGGGGTCATGAACTGCCTTTGTTTTTTATTTTATACTGTTCCCTGAGGTCCACTTATAATGTAATCAAGATTTCATTTAAAAGTAATAGGCTATTTTCTTTCCTGTTTTGACCCCGCTCATATGAACGCACTGTATGAATAGACATGGCAGATTGTAGACTTGGAGGTAAATGCCCAATGCTATGATTGGCTAACTGTTGTGTATGTTTTTACGTCATAAAGTGGCACATTCCACAACCTGTCATTTTGGCAGACTGGCTTCAATATAAGACTAACGAGAAAGTTTTGAGTTCTGAAACTTACAGGATGTTTTATAGTACAATGGCCACTTATGTGTCAAAAGATCAAGGGAATTTTGCTTTCTCAGTTCACGACCCCTTTAATAACATGATATATGTATAATCACTCTACCTAAATTTGATCAAATATACAGTACCTAAATAACCTTTTAGAGCTCTGAGTTTGTTTTTAGAGTTCAGTAATTAATTTTTACATGAATGTTTGTTTTTAGCATGGAAACCAAAGAACGTCAACAACACAGAAAGCAATATCGAAGAGAGTAACAAAGAAAATCTAGCCTACTTCTTAACTGTGTGACAGCTTTAAAAGCCATAACTGTAGCCTTCTGCTTAACTTTCTCAAATTGTGTCAGCACACCAAACCCTAACACAAAACATGTAGAAACACACAAGAAAGTCTGACAATAGCTGCTTGACTCAAAGTCTCAAGCACGTCAGTCAGACTCATCAGGGAGGTGGAGAAAGAAGATGGGAGGTTTTACAGACACAGCAGTGCTCATACAAATACTAGAGGTGCATTTGTCCCTGTCTGTGTAGTGTTTGGGTAATTATACTATTCATGTAAGCTTCCAGAATGTTTCCTCTTACCTGGTTGTAAATCAGCGAATTTCAACCCTATCTGTCATATTCCCTAAGACCCAACGATTTCTTTTTGTGACTGCAGAGAACATTTGGTTTTTAAACGTTTGTGTAATTGGTTTGGCCATGGCAATTTCTAACTTTCTTCCTGAACACACCTGACTTAGAATAATAGAACGATAGATAGAATGGCAGAACAATAAATAGAATTAAAGATAGAATGCTAGAACAATAGATAGAACGATAGACAGACAGAAAAATAAATAGAACGATAGAATGAAAGATAGAATGACAGAACAATAAATAACTTTCTTCCTGAACACACCTGACTTAGAATAATAGAACGATAGATAGAATGGCAGAACAATAAATAGAATTAAAGATAGAATGCTAGAACAATAGATAGAACGATAGACAGACAGAATGACAGAAAGAATGACAGAACAAAAGATAGAATGACAGAACAATAAATAGAATGACAGAAAGAATGACAGAACAAAAGATAGAATGGCAGAACAATAAATAGAACGATAGAGTGCTAGAACAATAGATAGAACAATAGATACATAGAACAATAGATAGAACGATAGATACATAGAACAATAGATAGAACGATAGAGTGCTAGAACAATAGATAGAACGATAGATACATAGAACAATAGATAGAACGATAGAGTGCTAGAACAATAGATAGAACGATAGATACATAGAACAATAGATAGAACGATAGATAGAACAATAGATAGAACAATAGATACATAGAACAATAGATAGAACGATAGATAAATAGAACAATAGATAGAACGACGGACGGACAGATGGACAGACAGACAGATAGATAGATTGATTTAGAAAACCAAATTTATTTACACCTTTATATGTATGTATATATATTCTTACATATCAATATGCTTAACTCATGTATTAATAAACAAATAACTCACTGAGCACATAAATTCTGCTAAAAGTGTATTCCACTATATATAAATATATTTAGTTTTCTTTTCTTAAAAACAAATTGAAAGCAATCCTAAAATTAATCCACATCATTTATTATTTTCTAATATCTACTGAATCTATTTTAATACATTTTTACAGTTTTAAGAAAGCAAAATGTTTTCTGAGACATGCTTTGGCATGTGAATCACTTCTAAAACATTTCTAAAAATCTGTTCTATATAAGTACTTCATGTTGAAATACCCATGGATGCTGTCCTAGATTTCATTTACAGTAAAAATTTAATTTGTCCATCACTTGACAGTGAGAGTCACTTCATGGCGGGTGCAGAGTGAAAGGCACACTCCCACGAGTCAAAGTCACTCAACTCCCCCCCCCAGCCACACAGTCATCCTCTTCTCATCATTTCTGTCTTCTCTGTCCTACTCTGCCTCTCAGCGCCATTAGTCACAGTGTTGAGAGCGCAGTCGGCCCCTGCACCTGTCCTCTCCCGTTCTCACTCACACACCCGAGGGAACTATTATTGCCCTGGGAAGAGTCGTCTGCTTGACTGCTCTCTCTTTATCCCTCTATCACACACTGACACACTCATGCATGTAGAAAAGTTCTACTACATACAGCTACGATTTTAGCAATCCTTTTTTTCAGACATTCACATATGGACAGAATAACTTTTGGCTTTGGACTCTGATTTGTAGCATGTATAAAATGACAACCTCATGAGACACAGGTGCACCATTACCTTCATCAATTTATGTTGTCACAGTCAGTTTAATGCAATTGAAACTGACACCTTTTATGACCCATAATCCGTTGTGGCACACGTGTGCCTTTCATTCAAATTGGGAGTTTTTTTCCCCCATTTTATTAGAGAAATATAAAGAACATATGTCTTTGAGTCTCATCTCGCAAGGTCAAAATTAAATTGTACTGGTTAAGCCCTGTTAAAAAGTGTTTTGGGGAAAAATCAAAACCTGATCTATTGCTCAATAGTAGATGATGATGATGAAGGGACAGTATCTTCTCACTTTCTTCTTTTATGTATCAGAGAGTGTGCGTTTCAACTGGCATGGTTTACATTTTCTGCTAACAGTCAAAAAATGAGGCAAACAATTACCTATTTATGAGAGCAAACATTTTTTTAAGTTTTAAAGAATGATTGAACTGCAATTCCTCCAGCTCTGGTTGAGTAAAACAGATCAAAGCTGATCAAAACTCTTTCCTACACATGCATAAACATCTCCCATGCTATATTTAGAGCTTCATCTCCATTTAAGATTAGCTTCTAATTACCTCATTATGTTTATCATTTAAAGTTTCCCCATGCAACACATTCAAGTCAAACTTAATTTACTCTGTTCTCAAACACCAATTACCAGTTCAGAGCTTCATTTGTGCACTTCAAACTGAACATTAGAAACACTCAAGTCATATTTTATGATACATACAGACCTTCACTATATCTACCAGTGCTTCCATGCAAATGTCTCTCTGTCTAATATTTTAGTAGACATTTTATTGGGTGGATGGACGTTTCATCACACGATCTCAGCATGACTCTCAAAATACACACGAGATAAAAGATTGCATGTCTGAAGCCAGGCTCCTGACTGAAGAACAAACATCTGCCCCTCAACTGGACACTATTCACACATTTGGTCTCAATTCATAATCATGAGGAACTCAAAAAACGGATGCAATGAATATAAATGATGCGGTATGTAGCAAAGAAATTACATTATTATAGACAATACATTTTAATACTTTTACTAACAATGTTGCTATGTGATTTTTTTGGTGGCATAATCATATAAACACAAATGTGTATATTTGTGCATATATATTGTGATATATAACATAGTTGAGGCAAACTGTTTATAATGAAGAGCTAATTTGTTTGGTTTCTCCACACAGGACCTAAAAAGCCTTTAAACAAAAAAGAAAGAGAAAATTACAAAAAATAATAATAGATGCAAAGTGCACATTTCCATACAGGTCAGCTTTTCATAATCACAGAAGAAGGAAGTTATTATCTGCTGCTGCAGACTTACAGTTTGTCATTGAAAGGTTTGTAAACATGAAGCAATCAAAGGCAATGCACGCATGCAAATTTGAAGCCTATTATCCTGTTGAACAATTTAACAAATGACTTAACATATCTAATCTCACCTAGAAGAAAAATTCTTAGCTTGCCACAGGCTATAATAAGGCATGAATAAAACATCATCTTTCTCTTTTTACTGAAAAGAAAAGGGCAACGAATCTAAAAAAATACATTTTGAATAATTCCTTCAGGCTAACATACCGTTTTTGTCGAGTCTAAAGTTCACACTGCTTATTTAACAGGGTTTCTGCAGGATTTTTAAGCTCAAATTTAAGACTTTTTAAGACCACGCGGAAACCCTGGTTAAGTAAAGCCATAACTCAGTTTATCTTCTCTAATACACAATGTTGCAAATTATAAGGTATTATTCATGAATAAACCCTCTAGACTTGCATTTTCACTTGTTAAAAGGGATTTCCTAGGATACAAGAAGTTCATCTAGAAGTTCATTCAGATTCTGAATCATGGAAAATTATTTTCTCCCCACAACACAGAAATGTATGCAGTAAATGCCATATCCTGAGGTTTCCAATCAGCTGGTTTCATTTGGTTGACTTCACTATGTACAACACATTTCTCTTAGAAGAGAATTGGGAGAAAGAGGAAATGAAAAGAGAACGTGGGGATTTCACAAGGGTGAGGTTACTATTTCTCTCTGTGAAACAATGCAATCGGACACATGACAGCTACTAGATGAAAGCAGGTTTTAGATGCCTGAAAAACTACAGTGAGTGGGAGTGAGGGGCTTTCCTGGAAGTTGATGTGCCATAAGTGAATCTGATGGACATGTGAAAGTCATCAGGTGAATTCCACATAAATTAACATTTAAAAATCAAGTGTAGCGTTAGTTCTGGCAGGTCACGTTAGTCAAGCTCGCATCAGCTGACCTTCAGCTGATCCCCATCTACCTATGGGAATACGACACCTATCTAAGCATTCATATATATATATAAGGTCCCCCAGTATTATCAGCAGTTTTCGCATTGCTCAATAGCTAATTACCCTCCTCCATCCCCAACTCCTCCTCTGTCAGTCGGGATTCAGCCTTCTGATTCTCCTTGAATCAGACTAATTCTAAAATGTGTACATAAAATGATTGAACTTTAACAATATCTGCAATACATTTTTTGTATTGTCAGTTCTGTTCTGTTTACACTGGGGGGTTATTGCTGCTCTCCCTGCTCTCATCCATGCTAGGCTGCATGGAGGCGCAGGGAGTTCTTGCCCAGAACAGAACCATACCACCAATCCAAACTGTATGCTAATTGTCAATCATCTTTGACGATAGTGGTCCTGACAGAACTAAACTTTCTTTTAGAATTCAGTCGGCGGTCTAAACAAAAGTACACAGATATAAATCCATCAAGTTTGACATCAATAAAAAAATGCCGGTAATAAAACGGACTACTTAGTCAAACAGTAGTTGCTGTCTATATAAAGGAATCTACTAAAACCACTTAGCTATATGTGCTTGATCTGGGGCAGCGGAGCTATTATGCTACTGAGGGAAGTAATGGTTGTCTGGGGACAATGTATAAATGGGATGCAGAAGGCAAGGGTACACATCCCCCATGATCTTCAGTGAAGCAGCTGAAAATTGGAAACTCTTTCATTGTCAAAATCATTTTAAACACTGCTCAGAGAAGTTACAATAGTGCTAAAAAAAAAAAGCTCTGGTATCAATTGTTTGCCACATTGTGATGTTTTGTTAATGCAAAAAAAATTCAAATATTCCTAAGTGTGGTTTAAGTGTCCAAATACTTTTTGAGGCCACTGTAAGTGCAAAGTAACTATAAAGATTTGGTGAAATTTAGTGTATTGTTCCTTCACTTTGACCAGTATAACATTGCTCTTGATCATTGTTGCATTGAAATTGCGATTCTGGGCCTCAGGTTCACTGATACAAGATAACACTTTAGATTTAGTTAATCCTCTTAAACTTGTTCAATGGTATCTTGGCCAGTGTTATTTCTAAGCCAGGTCCATAAGTCTCTAAGCCAAAGTTATTTCCTTCTGAACTGCTGAATGGAAGCGGGAAGAACTTGGAGGCATGCAAATAATATTACAAAGAGCGATTTGAGCAGCCATGAAAGACTGAAAGATAATGCGTGTCAGACACAATCACACTGCACAGATTGAATGTTTAAAGGTAACATTCTTAAAGACGCTCCTTATTTGAAAGTCATTTCACATATGTTCAAGAGTGACGCTGGACGTCAGGGCTGCTAAAGTTGTGGTGGGATAAAAATTGAGAAATTTCCAGACTTCATCTAAAGTGGTGCTTTACACAGTAGGTATGTTTACATGCACTCATTTTTGCTACCTGGTCTCATGGCATAAACGTACCTGGGGGCACTTTTTAGCGAGACGCTAAAATACGTACCAATAAGTATGTCATTTTTGCATAATTGTTATTTTTGCCTTTGACACATCTAAAAAGTAAGCTAAATTATGTCAGAAGAGCTTTTTTTAGGTCAGTCTACTCCATTGACCAGTTCAAAACACAAGAGATTAAAAAAAAACACAGGCATGATCATATGACTTAAACGTATGTAAACATAGGCACAAGGTTTTTTTTTGTTTTTTTTTGAGAAGACCAATTGAGAAGATAGTCAATTCAGTCGTTCACATGCTTCATTTTTTCTTTTTGATTGGATTATTTCAGGTCTATAGCATCCTTTCCAAGTTTCTTTTCAGATAGAGCTCAACTGAAGTGGATTTTCAATCCAGTTGAGCCATCAATTTGTTTACAAATGGAATATTTGGTTGCATTTAAACATGGCTAGAGAGACAAATTGTACAAAATTAATTTTGTCACAATATTTGAATTTCTAACTTCGATATGATAATTTGAAAATTATAGATATTCGGTACAACAGGGAAGAACTGCAGAATATAATGTCATACAGATATTTTTAATATTATTACAAATTATTGTCCATCAATGGTGGCAATCAGTAGGCTAATTTCTAATGAAGAGACCAATTTATATGACAGATTTTAATGTAGGCTTTTATACATATGTAAACATTATTTAATTATCATTATAACTAGCTATCTCACAAATTTTTGCTCACTCAGTGTTTTTTAAATTTTACAGTGGGGTAATTTTGGTGCAGTAGCACGAGATAGCTTGATTTCAAACTTTGAATTGAATAAAAAATGACAAGTAAGCAGTCAGTAATCAAATAAGAACAAATAAAGAAATTAATAATGATAGCACAAATAAAAAATAACGACAGGCCTTTGAATTAAATAAATTGCTTTTTAGTTTTTCAGGTAGGTCTAACAGTAAAGTAACAGTAAAAAAAAGTTTATTTTTTTACCAATTATCCAAATAATGTTTAGTCCTAGAAAGCTATTATTATCAGAACACGTGAGCATAAAATAGCTGTTAGCAGATCAATGAATGAGGGCAGCATTACCAGAGTTGCCCATATACCACACCATGTTACAACACAATAGGGCTATTGCAGACAGAAACAATACTGTACTACATCGATGTTTCCTGTCGGCTCAATTTTTGAGTGGACTTTGCTGTTCCGATGAGCATGAACGGTATATGAGTGGAGCACTCACATGGGCCGTGAGCGACTG